>NC_133829.1:1273842-1428842 GCF_047830755.1 Zonotrichia albicollis
CAGGCACTGCGAGCTGTAGAGACCAAGATGCAGAGAACAGTCTTCATAAAACATATGAAAACATTAAAAAACCACATTCAAATAATTCATTTTTGTCCCTGGACACTTCACTTTTTTCCCCCCTCTCCCCGGAAAGAATAATTGGAGGAACTGCTGAACAGTTTGTTCCTGTGAATTCTAACATCCATCTCGAGATGAGAATTTCAAGTAATCACCAAAGCCAGTTCTGGATTTGTTTTGTTCAGAGCTTGATGGGGTTTTTTAGTGTAAAAAGTGAAATATTCCGTGGTGATGCAGAGCTCAGCATCCACCCAACCACTGCCACAGAGATGGAAAGAGTTGTACCAGCAGCTTCAGAAAATACCAGTATTTACATCAAATACTAATATCAGGTTCTCTTCAAAGGAAGAATCTGAAGCTCCCTTAAGTATTCCATTCACATTCTATTTTTGAGGAGATTTTAGACCATCATACCATTATTCAAAATTGGAATTAAAAATTAAATTATAAGGAAAGGAGCAGATACACCTTCCTGCTTAAAAAAAAAAAAATGTTGTAAAGACTGGATTATTTTTTTATCTCCCGACAAAATCAACAAGATTAACATCATCATAATTTTCATTGTCTCCAGGGAAAGGAAACAGAGTTTGGAGAAGAGAAAAAGAGGGGGGCAAAAGAAGAAAAAAAAAATCAATAGAGACTTCTAAATGACTCCTTCCAGCTCCCACTTTTCAATTTAACAGGACAGATTTATTTGTATGTGGCTCAAATGTTCACAATTGCTCTCTGCACCTTCATACATAGGAATGAATGTCACAGTGGCAAACAGCAGTAATGAACAATCTTACCTGAGGATATGGAAACCTCCCAAGAGCAAGCTGGGAAAGGAAATAATATTTGTCTAGTTATAGAGATTTGCATGGAGGGCACATTTCCTTCAAGTGAGAAAAGTACTCAACTCTCACGATGGTAGGAATTGGGGAAATGGCAAAAAAAAGGGATTCTGCAGACACAAAGAGCTGTATTTAGAATGGGCCCCTCACAACCATCACCCCTCATTTTTCTGGGGATTTCCCTCAGTGCCACCCTTTGATGACAAAATTCGGGCATGTTTCCTTCTAGAGAGAAAAATTCTCAACTTTCACAATGGCAGAAATGGAAATAGCAAAATAGGGATTCTACAGGCACAAAAAGTTGTATTTAGAATGGGCCCCTCACAAGCAGCATCCCTCAGGATTTCTGGGTTTCTCCAGCCCTTGTATTTCCCTCAGTGCCACCCTTTGATACCCAAATTTGGGCACATTTCCTTCTTAAGAGAAAAGTTATCAACTCTCACTATGAAATTGAAATGGCAAAAAAGGGACTCTGCAGACAAAATGAGCTGTATTTAGAATAGGCCCCTCACAACCAGCACCCCTCAGGATTTCTGGGTTTGTCCAGCCCTTGTATTTCCCTCAGTGTCACCCTTTGATACCCAAATTCAGGCACATTTCCTTCTTAAGAGAAAAGTTATCAACTCTCACAATGACAGAAATTGAAATGGCAATAAAGGGATTCTGCAGACACAAAGAGCTGTATTTAGAATGGGCCCTTCATAACGATCACCCCTCATTTTTTCTGGGGATTTCCCTCAGTGCCACCCTTTGATACCCAAATTCAGGCATGTTTCCTTCTAGAGAGAAAAATTCTCAACTTTCACAATGGTAGAAATGGAAATGGCAAAATAGGGATTCCACAGGCACAAAGAGTTGTATTTAGAATGGGCCCCTCACATGCAGCACCCCGCAGGATTTCTGGGTTTGTCCAGCCCTTGTATTTCCCTCAGTGCCACCCTTTGATGACAAATTAAGGCACATTTCCTTCTTAAGAGAAAAGTTATCAACTCTCACTCTGAAATTGAAAAGGCAAAAAAGGGACTCTGCAGACAAAAGGAGCTGTATTTAGAATGGGGCCCTCACAACACTCACCCCTCATTTCCCCAGGATTTCTGGGTTTCTACAGCCCTTTTACTTCCCTCAGTGCCACCCTTTGATAGCCAAATTTGGGCACATTTCCTTCAGGAGAGAAAAGTTATCAACTCTCAATGATATAAACTGAAATGGCAAAAAAGGGATTCTGCAGACACAAAGAGCTGTATTTAGAATGGGCCCCTCACAACCATCACCCCTCATTTTTCTGGGGATTTCCCTCAGTGCCACCCTTTGATGACAAAATTCGGGCATGTTTCCTTCTAGAGAGAAAAATTCTCAACTTTCACAATGGTAGAAATGGAAATGGCAAAATAGGGATTCCACAGGCACAAAGAGTTGTATTTAGAATGGGACCCTCACAAGCAGCACCCCTCAGGATTTCTGGGTTTGTCCAGCCCTTTTACTTCCCTCAGTGCCACCCTTTGATACCCAAATTTGGGCACATTTCCTTCAGGAGAGAAAAGTTATCAACTCTCACAATGATGGAAATTGAAATGGCAATAAAGGGACTCTGCAGACAAAAGGAGCTGTATTTAGAATGGGCCCCTCACAACCAGCACCCCCCAGGTTTTCTGGGTTTCTCCAGCCCTTTTACTTCCCTCAGTGCCACCCTTTGATACCCAAATTTGGGCACATTTCCTTCAGGAAGAGAAAAGTTCTCAACTCTCACAATGACAGAAATTGAAATGGCAATAAAGGGATTCTGCAGACACAAAGAGCTGTATTTAGAATGGGCCCTTCATAACGATCACCCCTCATTTTTTCTGGGGATTTCCCTCAGTGCCACCCTTTGATGCCCAAATTTGGGCATGTTTCCTTCTAGAGAGAAAAATTCTCAACTTTCACAATGGTAGAAATGGAAATGGCAAAATAGGGATTCTACAGGCACAAAGAGTTGTATTTAGAATGGGCCCCTCACAAGCAGCACCCCTCAGGATTTCTGGGTTTCTCCAGCCCTTGTATTTCCCTCAGTGCCACCCTTTGATACCCAAATTCAGGCACGTTTCCTTCAGGAGAGAAAACATTTCCTTCAGTGGCAGAAATTGAAATGGCAATAAAGGGACTCTGCAGGCAAAAGGAGCTGTATTTAGAATGGGTCCCTCACAACCCTCACCCCTCATCTCCCCAGGATTTCTGGCTTTCTCCAGCCTTGTGTCTCCCTCACAAGGATGCCCAGGCTCCCCAGGAGTGGAAATGAAACCAGTTCAGCCTCAGCAGGGAGGCCAAGGCGTTGCCCTTCGCTGATAATTATCTGTGATGAGCAGGCAGCTCTCAACTCCCAAAGTCCTCCCTTAACTGGCTCAGGGTAAAATCTGGGTTACAGAGCTGAGCTTGGTGTCCCTGTGGGTGACAAACCTGAGTGGGATGTGGGGAGAGCCCACAGAGAAACCTCATCCTTCCTCCACATCCACCTTTCCAGGATATCAACCCCATTTGCTGCCCCTGCTGCTTTATAAATTAATTCAGACATTGCAGTGCAGTCCCAAAATCAACGTTTTCATGGATATTGTCTAAAAATATTCTACTGGCCATAACTAATAAACATTCCAAGAGAAATTCCTTGTACTAGGCAGGTTCTCCCACTCTCCAGCCCCAGGAGAGCTCAGCCTTTGGCCTGGGAGCCTCAGCAAAAACAGCAAATTCCTGTCAGATCCTTGGGGGAGACATCACAAACCCAGAGTGGGGCCCAGAGCCTCTGGGTGAGACAGATGAAACAATTTATTGGGTGCTACTGCTAAATGAAGCTTTCACAATATTGAGAATTCAAAACTCTTGTCCAGGGGAGGCCTCAGAGCTGCTGCAGGGCTGGAGCCAGGCTGGGAGAGCCGGGAATGTTCACCAGGAGAGGAGAAGGATCCAGGGAGAGCCCAGAGACCCTAAAGGAGAGCTGGAGAGGGACTGGGGACAAGGCATGGAGGGACAGGACACAGGGAATGGCCCCAGAGTGGGAAAGCAGAGATTTAGATGGATATTGGGAAGGAATTGCTCCCTGTGAGGGTGGGCAGGCCCTGGCACAGGGGCCCAGAGCAGCTGGGGCTGCCCCTGGATCCCTGGCAGTGCCCAAGGCCAGGCTGGACATTGGGGCTGGGAGCAGCCTGGGACAGGGGAAGGTGTCCCTGCCCAGATGATCCTGAAGGTCCCTTTCATCCCAAAGCATTTTGGAATTCCCTGAGCATTCCCATCTCAGCAAAGCCACTTGGGTCGCCCTCATGGTAGGCCCTGAAAAATGCTGCTACAGAGTTCAACAAAGACCCTTCATTTTCTGTTGTGGGGCTACCAAAACCCATCCTTTACCACCTTCTCCTCTTTTGGGAGCTCCACACTCCTGCCCCAAGCAGAAATCTGAGATCCTGAGCAGCTGTGCTGTTGGGACAGACATAAACCCATCAATGCCCAACAGAAGCAGAGCAAGTTCTGATTTTTCACTCAAGAACAGTGAAACACTCCAGACAGAACAAGCAGATAATGATGGCTCTGTGCACAGAGCATCTTTCTGCAGATGTTATTTAAGAAAAACAATCCCTGCCTCGAAGACGACTCCAAACAAAGCATTTCCATTCCCACTGACCACCCCAGGCTCAGCAGTGACTCCAGGGCAGCAGAAAAACTGGGGAAAAGAACCAGACACAAACACAGGGTGAATAAATGAGCACTGAAGGGCCCCAAAAAGCACCAGCAACAAGTTCTTTGGGGGGGGGGGGTGTTAAAAAATAAACATTTCTCAGTGAAGCTGAGAGCTGGAACACACAGGGCCAGCTCCTGTGCCACCTCTGCATCCCCTGCACCACCACTGCATCCATCTGCTCACAATTCCTCCCCGCAACATTGTCAAGGTATTATAAATTAAGAAACTTAGCAAAGAGTCTGTAATCTTCCCCGAAATAGCCTGCAGATATGTCACTGTACTAAATGTGTTTCAGATTTAATGAAGCTTTAATGTCCTTTTTAATTTTGCCTGTTTCTGTATCACCAGGGGTCGAGCGAGGCAATCAGCACTCGAGAGGGTGGTTTGGTTTAAAACTAGGAAAAACTCATTTGCTTATGAGTTGCACTGTATTTTCTTAATTAAATTTACTAAGTAAAACGGTTTAAGTTCAGCCAACCAGTGACCTCTGGGTGTAGATTTAGATTTATAAAAAGTGTCACAGTTAAAGTAAGATTAAAAAAAAACAAAACAACAAACCAAACAACAAACAGATGAGAGATTCACTAAAGGGATTTTCAAATTATCATTTGTCTCAAGGAAGTCACAGGAACACGAGGAACAAGCCCAGTGCAGGCTGGAAAAACCAAAACTTACCAAATTAACACACTGTCCAAAACTTCTCTGCATTTAAAGGATGAAACTCCAGAACCTGCAACTCTTTTAAGGTATTTTAACAAAAATACAACATTTCAACTTAAATTAGGTGGGTTTGGGAATTGATCAGGGTTTTATGTCTGGACATTGAGGAGGGAATGCCAGAAATCCAGGGAGCTGCTTCCCATTTCCCCATGGATCCCTTCCCAATGGTTGGATTTGATGATCTTGAGCACTTTTCCTACACAATAACTGTGAAAAACTTTCATTTTCAAAAGTGACCCCCAGCGGCAGAACGGTAAGGAAAGAAATGAGAGGGGGATCAATCACCCACAATTATGCCAGGAAAACCCTTTCTCGCCCCATTTCACCCCAGAGCAGCTCCATGGAGGAGATTTTTGGGCTGTGGGTGGGTGTTTTTTAGAACAATTACTTTTTCAAACACAGAGGCAGCTCAGGAGAGCAATTAAAGCAGCTCAGGGAGGTTCTGTCCTGAGAAAGAGCTTGGCCAGGGGATGGATGGGTGGGATGCACCAGCAGATTTCAAACCAGAACTTGATAAACTGAGAAATAATCCCAGATTATGGAATAACAGAGGTGCAGTGGGCATGTGTGCACTGACTTATACCAAACTATCAAAAAGTTTTGATTTTAAAAAATCAAAATTTCAAGCAATTAAGTGTTGATTCAGGAAGAACCTCTGGGGGCTGGAAAGCAACTAAAACCTGCTCTCAAACACTCTTAAGGTGCAGATAACGAACCCAAAATTCAAATCACTTGTTGAAATAATGCAATTTGTCATTGCAGAATGAAGAGGGAAATCAGAAATCCCCCCTTACACATCACTTCCTCCAGCTCACTTCTTCCTTGCCTGCTGCACATTGGGAATAAAATCACAGCAGCAGCTCTGTCTGGATCCTGCCTGCAAAGCCGCTCAGGGAAGGAAGTTCAAAACATATTTTTAGGACACTCAGGCAATAAAGTTTCCCACTTAGATTATTGTCGATGTTGTGCAAGTTGTTTTTTAATTTACAGTTACACTGGAGAGCAGGGGATGCTTTTATTCTTAATTTAGGCACATTCCATGTTTCTCAGCATAACTGCAAATTGAAAATAAGCGCTGGCAATATCGCCAGTGATGGAGCTGAAGGAGGACTTTATAGTCTGAAATGTTCTAAAATTTGTTCTTAATTACCTCGTGCACATTTTACACAATTAAATTTCCATCCCAGGATTTTGCATTTAGATTGTGCACTGCAGTTAAACCCTCATTTTCTGGAAAAGCAGCCGCCACTCTGCTGCACTCAAACTTTCAAAAGCAGACTTAACTACTGGATAACACAAAATTCCCCAGGTGAAATTCCACTCCAAGACCAATTTATGCATTCCTAGATAGATGGGCTTCAAATCACCTGAAACTCTGCAGGGTATGGACCCTAATAAATATTAAATACCTCAAAAAACTCCTCCAAGATTTTTCTTCTCCTCCTCATATCAATTCTGCTGTCCTCTTATTGCAGAGGGTTTTTTAAAAGAAAAAAAAAAATCCAAAAGGATATAACAGCAATTTAGCAGAGTTAAAGTGCTTCTGAGGTTAAACTGACAACAAAGAGGAACAGAAACACAAAGCATCTTGAAGTAGGGTTTCAATTAAATGTGCAGGATTTAGTAATGCAGGGCCCCGACAAAAAAAAAAAGAAAAAAAAAAGAAAAAAAAAAAAAAGAGTTACAAATTAATTTAATCTTCTGCCTATAGTTTGCAGCTGCACTCCAAAGTGTCTGGGGCTTAAGAACAAAGCCTTGCAAGGCCTGGGAGTGAGGAAAGCTTCAATTTTTAATGTATAAGGCCATTAGCTGATAACTTGTGGAATCTGCGACCCCTGCGGAGGGGCAGGGGAGACGGATGAAGTGACAGATTTGTTGTTGGTGGCCAGGGCTGCGAGGGGGGAAGGTTATTACCAGCACCAGAAAAACGCCCTAATAACCTTTGGGACATTCCTTGGCTTGAGCAGATGAGTTCCAGCTCCGTCTCGGAGTAAAAAAAAAAAAAATATTAAAAATCAAAGCTTAATTCGCCTTAATTAAAGATAATTAGTTTCACTTTGATTTCTTTTAAATATGAACTACAGCAAATGCACTGCCAGCTCAAGGCTGTGCAGACAATCAGGGTTAAATTGCACATTTCTGCCTGGCCACAAATCCTGGATATTAGCAGCCTTTTACTGCTGCATCTTCAAAGGTGACACCGGGAATGGCAGCGCCTTTCCCAAGGGACAAAGGTGGGCCAGGGCCTTCCAGGGAAATTGCCACCAGCAAAATCCCCACAAGTGCTCCAGGAGGGTTAATTTGATTCCTTGCTCCAGCAGAGAGGCCTCCTGCCTGGCTGTTTGCTGGGTTTAAATTCGGTACAAAAAGGGAGGAATGGGTTCAGTGTGGCTGTGCTGGTGGAAATGCAGCTCAGCTTCTGCTCTGCCCCAGCTCAGCCTCTGAGGGCTCACCTGCCAGGACAGGCCATTAAATCATGGGAAAAAACCTCATTTTTGACTCTTCAAAAGTAGAAACAACGACAGAGTAAGAACAGGAAGCGATACATGGAGTGATGGAATCCTGGAATGGTTTGGTGGGTGGGATTCTAAAGATGCTCTAATCCATCCTACCATGGCAGGGACACCTTCCACCATCCCAGGCTGCTCCAACCCGGCCTGGGACACTCCAGGGATACAGAGGCAGCCACAGCTTCTGTGCCAGGGCCTCACACATAAAAATTCGCATAACCTATTCTGTTCTATACATTAAATAACCTTACAGATAAAACCCACATCCCAAACACCCAGAGCCGATGCCGTGCCTTAATTGTGCCCTCACCCCTCAGCCTGGGTGGAGAACTGGATTATTTATTTCCCTGCCCACAGCGGCCTAGGAGCAATTGCTGAGCAACAATGATCCATCGAGGTCTCAACCCGCGCAAACTGTACCTAAACTTCCACTTTATTGCAGCTTAGTTCACAATCTTCACCTAATATAGGGTTACATCCCAGAGCAGCAGGCGGATAAATCATCCTGGAATATTACTCTGGCTAAGTTTAGCTGGGAGTGGAGCATATGTGCTTCCGAGTCACTGAAGCACAGGCCCATAAAATACACTAATTACTGCAAGTTCTGGTCACTGCGTGATTGATAGCGCTCTGCCAGGCAACTTCCCCGGCTGCAGCCCGAGCGAGGCCTCCCCAGCACACTGCAATCATTAATTCATGGCCCAACCCTCGGGCACTGCTCCCTACACTCCCAGCCCACCAGCAGCAGCCTGGACAGGCAGGGAAGGGGAGAGGAAGAGGAGGGGAGGAAGGGAGGAAAAAGAGAGGAAAAAGAGAGGAAAAAGAGAGGAAGAAGAAGAGAGGAAGAAGAAGAGAGGAAGAAGAAGAGAGGAAGAAGAGAGCAAAAAGAGAGGAAAAGGAGAGGGAAAAGAGAGAGAGGAAAAAGAGAGAGAGGAAAAAGAGCAAGAAGAAGAGAGGGAAAAAGAGAGGGAAAAGAAAAAGTTAAAACAAAGAGGAAAAACAAAGAGAGGAAGAAGAGAGGAAAGAGGGAGGAAAAAGAGAGGAAAAAGAGAGGAAAAAGAGAGGAGAGAGGAATAAGAAGAGAGGAAGAAGAGAGCAAAAAGAGAGGGGAAAAGAGAGGGAAAAGAGGAGGGAAAAGAGAGGAGGAAAAAGAGAGGAGGAAAAAGAGAGGAAGAAGAGAGGAAAAGGAGAGGAAAAGGAGAGGAAAAAGAGAGAGAGGAATAAGAAGAGAGGAAGAAGAGAGCAAAAAGAGAGGGGAAAAGAGAGGGAAAAGAGGAGGAAAAAGAGAGGAGGAAAAAGAGAGGAGGAAAAAGAGAGGAAGAAGAAGAGAGAAAGAAGAGAGGAAAAGGAGAGGAAAAAGAGAGAGAGGAAAAAGAGCAAGAAGAAGAGAGGGAAAAAGAGAGGGAAAAAGAGAGGGAAAAAGAGAGGGAAAAAGAGAGGGAAAAAGAGAGGGAAAAAGAGAGGGAAAAAGAGAGGGAAAAAGAGAGGGAAAAAGAGAGGGAAAAAGAGAGGGAAAAGAAAAAGCTAAAACAAAGAGGAAAAACAAAGAGGAAAAACAAAGAGGAAAAACAAAGAGGAAAAACAAAGAGGAAAAACAAAGAGGAAAAACAAAGAGGAAAAACAAAGAGGAAAAACAAAGAGGAAAAACAAAGAGGAAAAAGAGAGGGAAAAGAGAGGAAAAAGAGAGGAAAAAAGAGAGGAAAAAAGAGAGGAAAAAGAGAGGAAAAAGAAGAGAGGAAGAAGAAGAGAGGAAGAAGAAGAGAGGAAGAAGAAGAGAAGAAGAAGAAGAGAAGAAGAAGAAGAGAAGAAGAAGAGAGGAAGAAGAGAGCAAAAAGAGAGGAAAAGGAGAGGAAAAAGAGAGAGAGGAAAAAGAAAGAGAGGAAAAAGAAAGAGAGGAAAAAGAAAGAGAGGAAAAAGAGAAGATCCTGCACTTCTGTTTGTGAAGTGCATCATTCCACGTGCAATGGCTGAGACTCCACAAATATTCCTCAAAAAGGAGGATTCAGGCTGCTGAGTGGGGAAGATCCTTGTGCCTGGCTGAGCACGAGGAGCTGCCACCAAGTCACCAACATCCCAGCACCAGAGTCCCTAAAACCTGGCAGCAGCCCGGTGAGGCTCCCTGCCATAACAGCAACAACAAAACGCTTTTTTACATCCTTGTTTTCCTTAGTCCTGAAGGGAAGGCGTTACCTTTCCCCACCTCGAGGCTGTTTCTCACGGACCACTACAAAAATTAGGCTGTACCACCAAGATTTGGGGGTCAGGTTCTTCCTTCACCACCTCAAACCACAGAATCCCTTATGCTGGAGAAGACCTGGAAGTGTGGGATCTCAGCCCCTCAGGACTGAGGTGTCACCGAGAGCACCCTTGGGGGGCTCGGGAGTCCTGGAATGTTCCAGAAGTGTCTGGTGGCTGGACTTTGATCCTACACAGGAGACGACACCTGTATGAGGATAGGAGGGTTTCACCGGGGTGAATGGTGAAGGGATTGGTTAATTAGAGAGTGAAACACAGGGTTTAGGATTTCTGTACAGGGGGGTTTAGAGAAGTAAGATGGAGGAATTGGGGCGTGTCCTGTCCTTCTTCTTCTTCTTCTTCTCCTCCATCTTCTGTGGTGATGGTGGCACTTTGGGATTGGTCATTACTGAAAGTGCACCGGACAATAAGAATAAATGGTATTGGGGAAAAATGATAAATATTGTACACGTAACCATGGGTATAAAGATAGGTGACTGTCCGGAGGGCAGGGAGTGTGCTCATGGCTGGCTGCTGAGCAGAGCTCTGTCGGGCCGAGAGAAAATCTTTTAGATAAACAATTAATAAACATAAAAACCGAAAGAAGAACTGAAGCCTCTTCTCGTCCTTTGATACGCGGGCTGCCCCAAGGCCACCCCGGGCCTTTCCAGGCCCTCCAAACAGCCGAAAAACGACATGGAAGAGCAGCAAGTGCAGCTATGGCAGCACCAGCCCCTGTCCCTGAGCACCACAGGCGCTGCCCTGGCCCAGGGGAGGGGTGCCCTGAGCAGAGAGCACCCCCAGAGCCCCAAAACCCTGCAGAGCCCCCTCAGGTGGGCTCACAGCGCTGACCCAGCGCCACTCTCACCGCCGGGCTGCTGAGATGTAACCGATCCCACGCCTCAGGAGGAGATCTGAAACCTCCCCTCCTTGACAGAGTCTTGACTCCAATTTTATGCAGCCAAACATCCTCGAGACTGAAGAGCCTTTAGAGAAGCACCTCCGAGCACAGCTGCTCTCCCTGGAGCATCCTCTGGCAGCGCCCTCCTCCTCCTCCCTGGGCGCTGAGTGAGCTCTTGTGCAGCTCCGTGTGTGCCCCCAGCCCGAGTGGGATGAAGGGTCTGGGCTCAGCTCTGCCTCAAGTACCAAGGAAGGCACATTTGTTGGGTAATTCCTGATTTTCCTACGTCTGGGAACGCACACAACCACTGAAAACACATGATGGCTTCTTAAGAGATTGCTAAGAACCCTTGAAAGCTCCTGCAAATACACAGCTACTGAGAATCCTGGTCACCAAACACTTAAACCCTCAGCCTGGGAGTTTTAAGAACTAACATTAAAGAACTAATATTAAGAACTAATATTAAAGAACTAATATTAAGAACTAATATTAAAGAACTAATATTAAGAACTAATATTAAGAGCTAATATATATTAAAACCGATGCACAAATTCCTTTTCTCTGGGGGAGACAATAGAGAATTTTCTCTCTAGTTTTCAAAGGAGACCTGGAACACAGAGGGCAGTGGAAAGCAGAGACCAGGACATGACACAGAAGGAGGAGCAAAAAGCCAAGTCCAGGAGCTTCTACCTCCAAAATTTACTTGGTTTTGGGCATTAGCAAATTGCTTTCACTTCCTGAATTTAAATGTAACACCAACTCTATCTGGAGATAAAATTAAAAACCACCAGAATCCCAGGATGAGGTGGCTTGGGAAGGACCTCAAAGTTCATTTCCCAAGGGCAGGGAACCTTCCAGAGCCTCCCAAGGAAGCCTTGCTGCTGCTATTAAACCCCAGGCAGATGGATTTCATCCTCCCTTGGATGTTTTAAAGTTCACTTGTGGATTACAGCTAGGACCGGAGTCATATTGGAGAGTAACAAGAAATATTGGGCAATTTCATTTCTCCTCCCGTGCAGGACACGGCTCTTGGAGAGAGGGAATGGGTTCCAGGGCTCAGGCAGCCCCAACCCAGCCTGGATGTGTTTTATGGCTGAGTTATAAACCCTGAAAAACAGCTTTTAGAAATGAAAATGCTGACACAGTGGTCAGTGTAGTGACAGCAGTGGCACGGGTTTAAATTGAACTTGCTTTGTCAAGCCAAGAGCACTTAAATAAAACACGGGGAAACCTCATGGAAACACACAAACTATTTGTGGTGGAACACTTCTGAACAGTTTCTCTGGGTTAGGGATTAAATCTCATTCCCTTCAGGAAAATCCTGAAGGAAGAAAGGCAAACTCAAAAAAAAAATAAAGTAACAAAAATAAGATAATAATGATAACGATTATAGTAATAATATATAATAATGATGATGATATTGCTGCATATCTAGTCTCATTATATTTTAATTTAATTTTTAATTTATTTTTTTATTTCTGAGGGGATGACTGAGCACCCTCAGACCCCTCTTGCTTCAGAGGGAACACAGGAGACCCCTCCCTCTCTTTGCCAATTTTCCATAAATCCCAATTTCCCCCATTCCCCCCAAATTCCTGTCCCCTTTGAAGGGAGCCCCAGGAAATTCTAATTCCTGCTCAAAGCTCAGGCAGGACTCCCATCCCAGATTTCCCCTCTCTCCTCCCAACTTTTTTGGAGCAGTTTCCTCAACCTCCCAAATAACACTCCCACTCCTCATCACACACAGAAATTCCAGGGCTTTTAAGGGCTCAGGAGAGCATTAAGGAAAATGAGAAGATTTACTGACAATTTACATCCTCACCTGCCAGCACAGCCCTTGCTGCTTCAATCCCACCTGATATTTCTCCAAAATCACCGTGCTGCCAGCAGCCAGGTGTGTGGCTGGAGCACAGCTCCGCTGAGTGCAGGTGATTTTAAATCCCGCAGCAAACACCAGCAAAATCCCCATTTTACCAGCAACCAGAGCGTCCCCACTCGCAATCCCCACGTCAATAGGGTGTTACTTTAATGACAGTGACCTTGTGCGCCTCTCGGAGCACCTTCCTCACCTTTCTGGAGGCATTTTTCTAAGGCACTGTCCTTGTTTTCATCATTTAACATCACTCAGAGCACTTCAATCAAGCTGCTGCTGGTGGGAGAGGTCTCTGAGGAGCAGCTGACAAACCAATTACCAAAGCACACCCAGAGCACGCTGCATCCTGCACATCTGGCTCAGGAGAAACCTCTGGGAGGGAGAGGAAAGCTGGGAAGGTGCAAAACCAGAGGAGGGAATGCAAATGAAAGGAGTTTTACCCATAAAATCCAGCCAAATGAAAGGAGTTTTACCCATAAAATCCAGCCAAATGAAAGGAGTTTTACCCATAAAATCCAGCCTGCACGTGGGATTGATGAGCAGCCAAGCTGGCCACTAACAACACTAAAATAAACTCCAAATATCTCGTGGTGATCACTGAGCTGCTGGGGCACAGCTTTTAAATCAGCAAAGGAACTGGGAAATGCTTTGTTTGTAAAGTCCTGTGTTTACATCACTCTTTTTATCACCCACGCCACCACAAAGCCTTCCTGGAGCACAACCTCAGCCCTTTTTTGGCCAGAGTTATTTACAGAGTGTATGAATTTGGTCTGCATCTCCCCCAAAATCCTGAGGGAGGGCTCTCCAGCACCACAAACCATTCCAATGTGCACTGAAGCAAAGGAAGGGCCCTTGTGGGGGCCTGAATACATGTTGTATTGTGAGATCAGTGTGTGTCTAAGTTACTCCAAACGAGCTGCAGCTCGTTTGGAGTAACTTAGACACACACTGATCTCACAATACAACATGTATTCAGGCCCCCACAGGCCCTCCCTCCATCCCTGCCCTGGGACACATCCAGTTGTGTCACCCAGGCTGGCTCTGGTGACACTGATTTACCACATCTGCCACCACTGATCCAGCACCCACCACCTACGTTTTGGTTAAAAGGGTTTTGGCAAGGAATTCACTGTGTGAAAATGTAAAATTAGCTGAATTTTGGGGTGCAAAATGGGAGATGTGCCATGATGAAGAGGGCCAGCACTGAGAGTGCTCAACTTCACTTTGTGCTAAAAATATTGGCTACAGTTCACTTAAAGGTATATACAGCTTCATCTGAAAATGAGGAAGAAGAGGGGAAAGAGAGGGGAAAGAAAAAGAAAACCAGAAAAAAAAAAGGAAAAAAAGAGGAAAAAGAGGAAAAAAAAGAGGAAAAAAAAAGAGGAAAAAAAAAGAGGAAAAAAAAGAGGGAAAAAAAAAGAGGGAAAAAAAAGAGGAAAAAAAAAGAGGAAAAAAAAAGAGGAAAAAAAAGAGAAAAAAAGAGGAAAAAAAAGAGGAAAAAAAAAAGAGAAAAAAAAAGAGGAAAAAAAAAGAGAAAAAAAAAGAGGAAAAAAAAGAGGGAAAAAAAAGAGGAAAAAAAAAGAGGAAAAAAAAAGAGGAAAAAAAAAGAGGAAAAAAAAAGAGGAAAAAAAAGAGAAAAAAAGAGGAAAAAAAAGAGGGAAAAAAAAGAGAAAAAAAAGAGGAAAAAAAAGAGAAAAAAAAGAGAAAAAAAAGAGAAAAAAAGAGGAAAAAAAGAGGAAAAAAAAGAGAAAAAAAAGAGGAAGAAAGAGAAAAAATAAAGAGGAAAAAAAGGAAAATAAAGAAGAAAAAAGAAGGAAAAAATAAGGAAAAAAGAGGAAAAAATAAGGAAAATAAAGAGGAAAAAGGAGGAAAAAGGAGGAAAAAGGAGGAAAAAGGAGGAAAAAGGAGGAAAAAGGAGGAAAATAAAGAGGAAAAAAAGAGGAAAAAAAGAGGAAAAAAAGAGGAAAATAAAAAGGAAAAATTAAGGAAAATAAAAAGGAAAAATTAAGGAAAATAAAGAGCAATAATTAAGGAAAAGAAAGAGGAAAAAAAAGAGGAAAAAAAAAGAGAAAAAAAAGAGGAAAAAAAAAGAGAAAAAAAAGAGAAAAAAAAGAGAAAAAAAGAGGAAAAAAAGAGGAAAAAAAAGAGGAAGAAAGAGAAAAAATAAAGAGGAAAAAAAGGAAAATAAAGAAGAAAAAAGAAGGAAAAAATAAGGAAAAAAGAGGAAAAAATAAGGAAAATAAAGAGGAAAAAGGAGGAAAAAGGAGGAAAAAGGAGGAAAAAGGAGGAAAAAGGAGGAAAAAGGAGGAAAATAAAGAGGAAAAAAAGAGGAAAAAAAGAGGAAAATAAAAAGGAAAAATTAAGGAAAATAAAAAGGAAAAATTAAGGAAAATAAAGAGCAATAATTAAGGAAAAGAAAGAGGAAAAAGAAAGAGGAAAAAGAAAGGAAAAAGAGGAAAGCCTCCACACACCAGGCCCCACTTCCTACCCCAACCAGGAGTTTCATTTAAGACCTCAAATGAACAAACCCATTCTAAATACAGCCCAAATCAGCAACAGGTGAAAGCACATGAATATCCAGGGAACTCAGAGAACAAAGCAGGGTTCAATTGGAATATTGCGATGCCGTTTTTGCTGTGAGCGCTCCCCGCGTACCTCCATGAAGGAGATCCCCAGGCTCCAGACGTCCGAGTGGATCCCGTACTGCTCCCCCGAAATCCTCTCGGGCTGTGGAGAAAAGCACAGCAACACCTCCTGAGCCTGGCAGGGATCCTGCTCCAAGGGAAAAACCACGGCATGGGAAAAATCTCAAAATCCTGGAATGCTCTGACTTGGGAGGGATCAAATCCCAGCTCCTGGCCCTGCACAGGCATCCCAAAATCCCACCCTGGGAATGTTGTCCAAACACCCCAGAGCTCCCCCATTCCTTAGGGAGTCTGGGCTGTGCCCCAGCACCCTCTGGGGTGTGGGATCTCAGCCCCTCAGGACTGAGGTGCCACCGAGAGCACCCTTGGGGGGCTCGGGAGTCCTGGAATGTTCCAGAAGCGTCTGGTGGCTGGACTTTGATCCTACACAGGAGACGACACCTGTATGAGGACAGGAGGGTTTCACCGGGGTGAATGGTGAAGGGATTGGTTAATTAGAGGGTGAGACACAGGGTTTAGGATTTCTGTACAGGGGGGTTTGGAGAAGTAAGATGGAGGAATTGGGGCGTGTCCTGTCCTTCTTCTTCTTCTTCTTCTTCTCCTCCATCTTCTGTGGTGATGGTGGCACTTTGGGATTGGTCATTACTGAAAGTGCACCGGGCAATAAGAATAAAAGGTATTGGGGAAAAATGATAAATATTGTACACGTAACAATGGGTATAAAGATAGGTGACTGCCCGGAGGGCAGCACAGTGTGCTCATGGCTGGCTGCTGAGCAGAGCTCTGTCGGGCCGAGAGAAAATCTTTTAGATAAACAATTAATAAACATAAAAACCGAAAGAAGAACTGAAGCCTCTTCTCGTCCTTTGATACGCGGCTGCCCCAAGGCCACCCCGGGCCTTTCCAGGCCATCCAAACAGCCGAAAACCGGACACTGGGGGAGGAAATTTATCCTAAAATCCCATTAAAGCTGCCCTGGCCCAGCTCCAGCCCTTCCCCAGGCTCTGTCACCCAGCCCAGAGCAGAGACTGGAGCTGCCCCGTGGGACCTGCAGGCACCAAAAACCACCACGATGCTTCAAAGCAAATCCAGGAAAATCCAGGAATTCTTCAGGAAAATCTGGGTCCTTGCAAGGCTGGCCTTGGATTTGTGTTGGGGCTGTTTAATGCAAGGGCTCGTGCACGTGAGCAAAGCACAAGGTCAAGTTGAGAGAATCCAATTTTCCCCTTTCCTCCCCAATTCCAAGCACCACAGCAAGGAAAAAATTCCCAGTGTGGAGTCCAGAGGGTTGGGGAATAACCACAGTTAAAAAGCCAGGCTGCTGAAGCCAAAAGAATCACCACACGGTGGCAACTTTATTTTATATACTTCTTAATTTTGGGCTTTTTGACCTGTAGGGGAGGAAAAAAAAAAAAGGCAAAAAAAAAAAAAAAAAAAAGCCCCTGCTCCAAACTATTAATAGCAGGTTTAATGCTTCATGAAATGGAGTGCTGTAAAAAATATCTGCTGGTTTTTACTTGAAAGCTACAATTTAAGCATTTCCAAGGTCAAGTACAGCATGAAATGCAACAATAAAAGGCTCCCTGGGACTCCTCTCCCCACTGTGCTGTTAATGCACCTGTCTGGGCCAGCCACCTACAAAGGATTTTCACTCTTTAATAACCCAGAGACCTTTGTTAGAAAACAAACTCCCAAATTAGTGCCACTCCAGTGTGGGTTTGGATTTTTACCCTGCGCTGCTACTCCCAGGTCAGGAGCTTTTATCGCAGCGTGAATGTTAAATAAAAACCACGCTGCTGCCCATATTCCTGCTAAAAACAACCATCCAAAACCCCCCAAAATCCCCACAATTTCACCAAATCTCACTTGTGACAGACCCCAAAATCTTATTTGATTGTTTTTTAATTCGTTGAGTACAATTAACCTAGGTCAGCACATTTAGAAATGTTCCGTGTGATTTTTTTCAGCTGATAAATTTTTACACTGACATCTTTTTATAGTGGTGTATTTTTATATTGACATATTTTTATGCTAATAAATATCCTCACAAAGGTGCAGATGTGCAGCCAAAAGTAATTTTATAATGGGATATGGGATGGACTAACCTGGCCCAAGCAAGGTGCCAACACCCATCCCATTTTTGATACCCTTCCCAAGCCAATAAATGAGATTTATAATTCACATTATGCAATATTAAATTGTTCATTCTTAAAGTTCAAGCTCTAAACAGCAAGTTCCAGTGAGGAACTGTGGGTTCACAAAAGATAAGGGCAAAGAAATCAGCTTTTTAAACAAAAGATGGATTTAAAAGTACAGAAAAGAAGAGGAAAAAAGGAATAACAGAAGCATCAAGGTTGCAACACATGGATCACTCTAAATACACAGCCCAAGGTATTTTCTCTTACAAATTTCTAGAACTGATTATTTTTTCATCCAATTTTTTTTTTCTATATAAAATGCAGCTGAAATGATTTTAAGAAAATGTGTTTTGGTTGGAAATTTTAATTTCTCAATCAAAAAGCCTTTTTTTGTTTTCAAAAAAACACCAAAAAATCAAAAAGCCTTTTCTTTTTTTCACAGAAAACCTCAATTTTTTCAAGAGTTTCAGATTCCCTGCCAGGCTGCCAAGAGGGTGAAGCAAAGCTTATGACCTTCATTATTTTTTGAGGGCTTGCCTGGAAATTTGATGACAAACAAACGACTCAATCAGGAAGCAAAGTTGATTTTAACACAGAAAATCAGCTCGAGCACATTTTGAGCTTAAACTTCTGTTTCACAATCGAGAGATGGAGGCATCACACCCATCCAGAAAGGCAAAAAAAAGCAATTTATTTAATGCACACCTGGGAAAGAGAACTGTAATCTTGGTTTGGCCACTAAAAGCATAATACAATTTAATTCTCAGCCCTGCTTAAGACCAGTTTGAAGCAACAGCTGAGCTGGAAAAGTTGATTAATTTGAAGCTGTTTCTTTGTCTGGATCTCTGTGTTCCAGCTCTTTTTTTTTTATCTCTATTTTTTATTTAAAACCTCCCATTTTTCTGCTGTTCTGAAGTATTTATTTTATGCTGTTTCTGATGACACAGGACAGCCCAAGTCTTTCTAGGATGGTGACTTGAGCCTTTCAGAAGCCACACAATGAGCTCGAGTGGAAAAGCACTTAGCAAATAAATGGGAACCCTGACAAGAAAATCAGAAAAAAATACCTGAAAGCGATTAAAGGTCATGGATTTCTCCCTCCCCTTCCCTGAGGTTTGAAAAACACGAGCACCAACCACTTTGTGCTGTTTATATTTTTATTTTAAACCAGCAGAGCACTTCTGCTCTCAGCAATATCAGGGGCAGTTTGCTCAAAGGATTTTAAGGGCCAAAATAAGAGTTCAGAAAGTGCTTTAAAAACTGAGGCTGTGGAGTTTTCACAGCTGAAATGGGGAATTGAAAAGGATCCAATGGATCTGATGGAAAATGGAAAATCCATTCTGATTTGTGCAAGGAAATTTGTGCAGAAAATCCACCCTGGTTTGCTCAGGCTGGCACTTGGCAGCTCCGAACCCAAACCCAGCCCCAAATGATGAATCCCTAACAATGTTAAAAATTGTTAAACAATGCTAAAAAAAATCTAAAAAAAAAGGGAATTTAGGGGCTTTAATGAACAGGACAAAAGTGGTCTCGTGTTAACAAAGACTGACCAAAATTTGTACAGAGAAGTGGAAGTAGTGATGACTTTTTTGAGCTAAAAACCTTGCACTTTAATACCCTGATGTTATTAATCCCAATGTTTTTAGGTTCAGATTTCCATGGGATTTTGAGGAATGCCCATCAACCTCTGCACAATGCTTCCCTAAACTCCAGCATTCCCAAAACCTGGGCTGTCAGTGATCTGCAGAGAATAAAAAAATGGGGTTTTTTTTCAATGTCCAACTGGCTCTCTTTGTTCCCAGTTGTCACAAGGAGCAAAACCAACAGAAAATATATTTTAAAAAACCACTTTTCCACTATTCCTCCTCCCTCTCACAAGAAGCAGAGCTGTCCCACAGAATGAAGAAGAGATGGAGATTTGAGGATTGATTTAGGGAATCTCCTGCACTGAACAGAACAAGAGTGAGGACAAATAATTGCACTGAAATGTGATTCCTGCATCACTTACCGCCATATAAGCATTTGTTCCAACATACGTCTTGGCTATGGAATTCACCAGCTATCAGACAAAACAGGCTGTTAGAACAATATAAAGATAATGTGGAAATAAAATGGGCAATTATTCCTCATTTAACCTACAATCATCATCCCTATAAATCAACCAAAAATGATGTAAGAAAGGGAAGGAATTTATCCGCCAAGGCGTTAAAAATGATTAAATCTCGCCTGGGTTGGGGAATGAGGATTCCAATTTAAGCAAGCACTGCATTACAGTTTATGGCAGATAACCTTAAACAATTGTGTTAAACAGGATGCTGCTCGTTTCAGTACCCCACACCAGTGCGATATAAAAAGTGAATTAGGAGGAAGCGGGATTGAGCACACTCATTTTCCAGTCAGATGTGAATAAAGCCCCAATTCATCCCTGAAACACTGGAGGGACAACGGAGCCTGCCAGCCCATAATACCAGGCTGACCTTCTCTTTGGGCCTCGTGTTTGGCTGAGAGGAAAAGGTGCTGAAATTCAAATCAACAGCACAGCGAGCTCATGGGTCACTAGCAGAGAAGTCCTCCAGGGAGGCCCAAAATGGAAATTAATTAAAATTTGTGCTGCACATTGTCAAAGCCCACCACTATTGTTGCTCCCAATATTAATTTTTATTGTGGGCCAGTTGGGCTCCCCAGACACTTCTCTTGCTCTGCCCTCCCTTTTGTCTGGGCAAAAGGCTCCCAGATCAAAGCTGCATTTCAATGAAGTTTGCCATTCGTAAGTAGTAATTACAATATCAGCAGTTTTTACTGTCATTAAACAATGAACAATCATATTCAGATGGAGGAAAAGTCGCCTGGAGATTAAAGCTGAAAGGGCTGTCCCAGCAGAGAGGGGGTTGCTGAGGGGAATACAGGGGGGATTTACCTGGGTGCTGACCCCAAAGTCACAGAGCTTCACCTGGCCCCGCGTGTTCACCAGCATGTTGGAGGGCTTCACATCTGTGTGGGGGAAAAACCGCATTATCCACATTATCCTGGGCAATAAATACAACGTTTATACAGAATATCCTCCACTGGAAGGGAGGCACATCCAAATCCAGCTCCTGGCCTTGCACAGGGTGACCCCAAATATCCAGGGAGCATTGGCACAAATATCCATTACAAATGCCTATTTCAAATGCAGTGGTTTGTAAGCCAGCAGCACAGATAAAACTCCATATATATAAAAAATACATAAAACACATCATCTCCACACAGATATGAGATGGTATTTACACAGATGACTTTATACAATACCAAAAATCCACATCATTAAACCTGCAGGTGACACCAATCTGGAATCTGGAACCAAGCGCACTGATGGGCAGGAAAACAACTCACAGGGATTTTGACAAACTGGAAAATCAGCCTGAAAAAGGATGGAATTACATAGGGAAAAACAGAATTACTGCATTCGAACAGGGATTCACCCTGAACTCACAGGGATTTCACCAAACTGCAAAATCAGCCTGAAAGAAAGATGGAATTCCCTAAATAAACCATCCATGTCCATTCCAAAACCAGGTAATCTGCCTCCCCTCCAAGTGAGCACTGGTTGGGGGCAGATGGATGAAACCCAACTAGAAAAGAGCCTAATTTTGTTTATCATTAGGTTTGCCTTGCTTTAGCAGCTGTTTGCTGGGACCACAGGAGCTGCCTTAATTTGTCTCTGCGATGGAGAAATGCAGAACCTCAATTAAGAAGCTGATTAAAGCCCGCCTCTGTTTGAGCTAAAAATCCAGATTAACAATGGCAGCACCCAACAGTTCCTGCAGACCCCAGGTGGATCAGTACTTTCTAAGTGAGGCATCAACACTGCTGGCACTGTAATTCCTGCAAATCCTGCAATTTCCCCTCAAAAAACCCCAGTCCTGGGCATGCAGAGGCTCAGTTTGTGTTTGCTCATCTCCATCTTTAGGAATTCCACCCACGTGCTGCACTTTTGATGGAGTTGTGCCTGCTCTGGAGCTGAGTGACTTTGCTAAATCCAAGCAGACGTGCTGAGCACAGCAGAGGCTCTCTCCTGAATCCTGAACAAGGGGCAGGATGATTCTGCCTCACCTTCTTCCTAAAAAGATGGAGCTGGGCTGGAATGAGCCCCAGGAGCACACAGGGAATGCTGGTGTCTATCCCAGCATGGGCAGCTGCTCCCAGCTTTTAGGGGAAAACTGATTCTGACCGGTTCTGCTTTCAGCTGCCACAAAAAGGACCCTGAAATCCCCCCACAAACAAAGCTGAAAACATGAGAAAATCCTAAAATGAGGAAGCGCTGGGGAATCGGCCCCTCAAGGATGGGGACCCTGCAGAGCAAGGGCAGCCACACAAACCCTGCAGGACCAAACACCACAAAATCAGGGAATTCACCCCAATATCTGCTGTGCTTTTCAGTGGCTGTGCTCACTTCCTGCAAAAGGAAAGGAAGGGAAAGCCCTGCACAAAATTTCTGCTGCTGAGAGCAGGGAGACAATCAGCTCACCAGCAAATCAGTCCCTCGCTCTCATCACCCACTTCACTTAATGGGTTAAATATTTTTTGGGTTTGGGAAACAAGTGTGCATAAATAATGTTCTGCACCATCTGCTTGCGATTAATATTAGTGTTGAGAAGTGAAAGAATTTAAACAAGAGCCAAAAGGGGTCATTATGCTCCCATTACCAGGGCTTGCTTAATACAAATGATTTCCATGAAGCGTCATTATGGAGGATGAACAAGTTCTCCTGGTGCTGGAGCTGCCTGAGTAGTTTCACCTCTCTGCAAACAAACAGGACCTCCAAGCTCTCACTCACCAGTAAATAGAACCATCAGAGGTTCAGCTTTTTGAACACCAAACATTTCACTCCTTGGTGGCATTGAAAAGCAAACAGATTCATGATTGTGTGAGGGGGGAAAAAAAGGAAAAAAACAAAGCCCTGAGCTGCTTTAAAAGCTGTCTCTTGACTTCTGCTGGCTTTTAAAAACAGCAAACAGCAAAAGGCCGGGTTCAAGGAAGGCAGCAGCGTGGTTTGGCAGAGGCCAGGATTAATTTTTTTTTAAAATAAGCCTTAAGTGGTCCATGAGTGGGCAAGGTTTACATATAGACATAAATAAATGCATGGAAACACAGAATGTGTGCCCAGCTTTACATACACACATAAATAAATGCATGGAAACACAGAATGTGTGCCCAGCTTTACATACACACATAAATAAATGCATGGAAACACAGAGTGTGTGCCCAGCTTTACATACAGACATAAATAAATGCATGGAAACACAGAATGTGTGCCCAGCTTTGCATACACACATCAATACATGCATGGAAACACAGAGTGTGTGCTCAGCTTTACATACACACATCAATAAATGCATGGAAACACAGAGTGTGTGCCCAGCTTTACATACACACATCAATAAATGCATGGAAACACAGAGTGTGTGCCCAGCTTTACATACAGGCATAAATAAATGCATGGAAACACAGAGTGTGTGCCCAGCTTTACATACACACAAATAAATGCATGGAAACACAGAATGTGTGCTCAGCTTTACATACACACAAATAAATGCATGGAAACACAGAGTGTGTGCCCAGCTTTACATACACACAAATAAATGCATGGAAACACAGAGTGTGTGCCCAGCTTTACATACAGACATCAATAAATGCATGGAAACACAGAGTGTGTGCTCAGCTTTACATACACATAAATAAATGCATGGAAACACAGAATGTGTGCCCAGCTTTACATACAGACATCAATAAATGCATGGAAACACAGAATGCGTGCCCAGCTTTACATACAGACATCAATAAATGCATGGAAACACAGAGTGTGTGCTCAGCTTTACATACACACATAAATAAATGTATGGAAACACAGAGTGTGTGCTCAGCTTTACATACACACATAAATAAATGTATGGAAACACAGAATGTGTGCCCAGCTTTACATACAGACATAAATAAATGTATGGAAACACAGAGTGTGTGCCCAGCTTTACATACAGACATCAATAAATGCATGGAAACACAGAGTGTGTGCTCAGCTTTACATACACACATAAATAAATGTATGGAAACACAGAATGTGTGCCCAGCTTTACATACAGACATAAATAAATGTATGGAAACACAGAGTGTGTGCCCAGCTTTACATACAGACATCAATAAATGCATGGAAACACAGAGTGTGTGCCCAGCTTTACATACAGACAAAAATAAATGTATGGAAACACAGAGTGTGTGCCCAGCTTTACATACAGACATAAATAAATGCATGGAAACACAGAATGTGTGTTCAGCTTTACATACACATAAATAAATGCATGGAAACACAGAGTGTGTGCCCAGCTTTACATACACAAATAAATAAATGCATGGAAACACAGAATGTGTGTTCAGCTTTACATACACAAATAAATAAATGCATGGAAACACAGAATGTGTGCTCAGCTTTACATACAGACATCAATAAATGCATGGAAACACAGAGTGTGTGCCCAGCTTTACATACACACAAATAAATGCATGGAAACACAGAGTGTGTGCCCAGCTTTACATACACACATCAATAAATGCATGGAAACACAGAGTGTGTGCTCAGCTTTACATACACACATAAATAAATGCATGGAAACACAGAGTGTGTGCCCAGCTTTACATACAGACATCAATAAATGCATGGAAACACAGAGTGTGTGCTCAGCTTTACATACAGACAAAAATAAATGTATGGAAACACAGAATGCGTGCCCAGCTTTACATACAGACATCAATAAATGCATGGAAACACAGAGTGGGTGCCCAGCTTTACATACACATAAATAAATGCATGGAAACACAGAATGGGTGCTCAGCTTTACATAGACATCAATAAATGCATGGAAACACAGAATGTGTGCCCAGCTTTACATACAGACATAAATAAATGTATGGAAACACAGAATGTGTGCCCAGCTTTACATAGACATCAATAAATGCATGGAAACACAGAATGTGTGCCCAGCTTTACATACACACATAAATAAATGCATGGAAACACAGAGTGTGTGCCCAGCTTTACATACAGACATAAATAAATGCATGGAAACACAGAGTGTGTGCCCAGCTTTACATACATACAAATAAATGCATGGAAACACAGAGTGTGTGCCCAGCTTTACAAAAAAACATAAATAAATGCATGGAAACACAGAGTGTGTGCCCAGCTTTACATACAGATAAAAATAAATGCTTGGAACCCCAGAATCCTGGATGGCTGGGGTGGGAGGGGACCTCAAAGCTCATCCTGTCCCCCTGCCATGGGCAGGGACAGCTCCCACAATGCCAGGTTGGTAAATCCCCAAACACCCCTGGGTTTGTGTCTGTGCTCCCTAATGCTGATTATTTCCCCCAGAAATAAAAGAGGAAAGGGGGGAAGATGCAAACATGCAGCTCTGGACATCTCTGGTGGAACCCTCAGCAAACAATCAGGTGGGATTTTGCCTTTAACAGAAGCTTTGGCCAAATCCTGCCTGCCCAGAGGTGTGGCTCGCTCACCTCAAGCCTTTCAAAAAGCTTGGATTTAATGATCTTGTAAAGGTTTTTTACCAACCTTTATCTTTCTGTGATTCCATGGCTTATGAAAAGCAAATGGAAATTCCATCTACAGCGTTTTGACGTGATAACAACAGCAGTAACATTGCAATTATCAATAATAATAGTAATGGTGAGAAGATGGGAATGCTCCTGCAGTGCCTGTCCCTGCCAGCCAGAACAAAGAGCAGTGGAACATCCTGGGATTTCTGATGTTCTGGGGGAAAAGGAGCTGGTCTGAGTGATGCCCAACCTCCTCCTGCACACAGCACATCTCAGATCCTCAATTCTCCTCCTTTTCAAACCAGCAACACTTCCAGAACCTCCATTTAAAACCTAACCAGCAACTGAGGTGCCCAAACCACAAAATAAATAAATATTTGTCATTTCCATATGAACAGCCCCAGGACTCAGAGAGCCAAGTCACCAATCCAGCTCAGTACAATTAAACACAAGTGGGTAACATTGATTTCCTGCAATCCCTTTAAGAAGCAGGTGTGAACACAGCAAAACACAGCAGATAAAATGCACACGGTCTATACTTATTCTTGAACTTAACAGATTCTGGTTTGTCTTTAGACAAACTTTGACTTTGTACATGATTAGACTTGTTTAATTGCTAATTCTGTTTTAAATCTAAGTTAATTTCTCATTACCCTTCCATTTCTACTTCTTATGCTCTGGGGAAAAGAGCACACTTATCATTGGGACATTCTCACATCTTCCAAGGAAGTGGTGGAGGTGTTAATCTTATGTTTATGTTTGATGTGGGTGTGATGACTCCAGCTCGGGTTTATTAATATGCACGGCTATCACCTCATTAGTTGTGAGCTTTGTTTTGAAGTGGAGCTGGAATATTTGCTGCCATGTCTGATCTGCAAGAAAAGCCTTGCTCATTGTTTGCTGCCTGCTCTCTCCAGTGCTGCAGCCCTTCCATGGAAATTCCTGATTCCTGCTCTGCCCTGGGTGGCACCGCAGGGAAATCAGGAGCCAAAATTCCTCCTGTCACCTCTGAGCATCAGGAGACAGCTGAAGGACATCACCTGCAGAAATATTCACCTGCCTGCCATTCCATCCCTCTGGAGAGACAGAAATTCACATTTTCTGTAGCCCAAAAATGGGCAAAATAATACAATTCTGAACCTGGCACTCTGGGACATAACCTGCAGAAATAATCACCATTATTTCTGCTATTCCATCCCTCTGTCCTTGCTTTGAGGAGACAGAAATTCCCATTTTCTGTAGCCCAAAAATGGGTAAAATAACACAATTCTGAATCTGGCACTCCAGGACATCACCTGCAGAAACAATTACCATTATTTCTGCCATTCCATCCTTCTGTCCCTGCTCTGGAGAGACAGAAATCCATATTTTCTGTAGCCCAAATATGGGTAAAATAACACAATTCTGAATCTGGCACTCCAGGACACCACCTGCAGAAATAATCACCATTATTTCCGCCATTCCATCTCTCTGTCCCTGCTTTGGAGAGACAGAAATTCACATTTCCTGCAGCCCAAAAATGGGCAAAATAATACAATTCTGAACCTGGCCCTCCAGGACACCACCTGAAGAAACAATTACCATGATTTCTGCTATTCCATCCCTCTGTCCCTGCATTGAAGGGACAGAAATTCACATTTCCTGCAGCCCAAAAATGGGCAAAATAATACAGTTCTGAACCTGGCACTCTGGGACATCACCTGCAGAAATAATCACCATTATTTCTGCTATTCCATCCCTCTGTCCCTGCATTGAAGGGACAGAAATTCACATTTTCTGTAGCCCAAAAATGGCAGGATGCAAAGAGCAGAAATCACCTGGAGCAGGCACAGGATGCAGAAAATGGAAAACATTGAAAGGAGGATGAAATAGAAGATATTAAGAGATTTCCTTGGTTTCTGGCCTTTTGCAAGAGGACAGATCATTCCATCCTTTGGCCCTCATGGTTTCTAGCTCCCCACAAGGGCAGGTGAATCAGCAGCCACCTCTGACTCCTTGGAAACGTTAAATATTGAATGAGTTTTTCATTATTTTTTCCTTTTTTTTTGGAAGTTTTGTGCAGGGGGAATGGGGTGTTCTTTAAACAGCATTTCCCACATTGGTTTTGAACTTTTGGTGGAATTAATTTTTCCAAATAGACACACTGTAAGCAAAATTTAACAGCAAAAAGCAAGGAATAAATGAGAAATTTTAAAAAACCATGCCAAATTAGCTGCAGAAAAGAGAATAAACAGCAAAACCCCCAAATTGACAGATGTCCAGCAGGTTTAAAGCCTTTCCCTGTCCCTGACCATGGCAGGGACACGATTTTACAGATTTTACTTGTGGTGTCACCTGAGATTTCTGAAGCACAAAGACAATTCACTGCCTGTTTTCTGTTTCCACTACCATCAAACATCTCATTTCTTGCTGATTTTCTCCACTGGGCACCTGTTTGCAACCCTAAGCTGCTAAATCCCTGTGAAATCCATTCCTCTCCCCAGTGCTTTTCCTTTCAGGGGAGGAGGGAGGGCAATAACAGAGCAATAAAAATGTTTTACAAGGAAGTGTGCAAGGTTAATGAGGGAGATTCATTCTGCACCACCCCACTGGACTCCAAGCAGATGTTTGCTTGGTCTGTGGAGAAAGTGGTGTTAAAATTTCACTGGAAAACAGAAAACATCTGCCACTCACCTCTGTGTAAAATCTTCAGGCTCCATAAATAGGTCAGGCCTTTCACAACCTTTAGGTAAAAGAAAGAAAGAAAAAAAAAAATAAATCACATTTTAGGGATTCCTGATGGGAAAAATTGCCCATTTCAGCTGGGGTGGGAGACCAGAGAAGCCAGGTGTGAGAATGAAAGCAGGACAAGGGGAGACCCCACCTCCCTCCCAGGTGAGGCCTGCTGAAAACCTGCAGCAGGTCCTCTATTAATGCGCTAATTAATAACACACACATTAATTCCTCGCCAGGAGCTGTAAGCTGAACTCGGCTGAGCTCACACTGAATCCCTCCAGGCATCTCAGAGGATCTTTAATTCACCTGCCCTTGTGGGGAGCTAAAAACCAGGAAGGCCAAAGGATGGAATGATCTGTCCTCCTGAAAAAGGCCAGGAACCAAGGAAATCTCTTAATAACCTCTCCCACCTCATCCTTTCTTCCATTTGCTGCACCCTGTGCCTTCTCCTTTGCTTTTTTAAATTTACTTTAATGCAAATGTGGAACTTTTCCTCTTGAGCTGTGAAAATTCCCTCATTCTCCTCTCATGATGGAGCAAACAGAAATCCTGCTGCATCTCACAGCAGAGAAATTACAAATCCTAAAACACAACTCCTAGCGGGAAATACAACTCCTAAAACCAAACACAATTCCTAAAATACAATTCCTGAAAGGAAATACAACTCCTAAAACCAAACACAATTCCTAAAATATATTTCCTTTCAGGAATTGTAATTCCTAAACCACATACAATTCCTAAAATACAATTCCTGAAAGGAAATACAACTCCTAAACCAAATACAATTCCTAAAAAACAACTCCTAGAAGGAAATGCAACTCCTAAAACCAAATACAATTCCTAAAACACAATTCCTGAAAGGAAATACAACTCCTAAAACCAAATACAATTCCTAAAACACAATTCCTGAAAGGAAATACAACTCCTAAAACCAAACACAATTCCTAAAATATATTTCCTTTCAGGAATTGTAATTCCTAAACCACATACAATTCCTAAAAAACAACTCCTAGCAGGAAATGCAACTCCTAAAACCAAACACAATTCCTAAAATACAATTCCTGAAAGGAAATACAACTCCTAAACCAAATACAATTCCTAAAAAACAACTCCTAGAAGGAAATGCAACTCCTAAAACCTAACACAATTCCTAAAATACAATTCCTGAAAGGAAATACAACTCCTAAAACCAAATACAATTTCTGAAACACAATTCCTAAAAGCAAATACAACTCCTAGAAGGAAATACAGCTCCTAAACCTGGGCAGGTTTCAAAATTTGCTCTTTCCACCACCAAAGCTGCTAAAGCCAAACAAAAAACCCAGTTACTGCAGCACGAAGCTCAACCAGCACAAAATCCCAACCACAAAATCCCAACCACAAAATTCCAACCACAAAATCCCAACCACAAAATTCCAACCACAAAATCCCAAGCAGTGCTGAGCTCCCCATCCCTGAGGTGAAATTTAATTCCATTTCCAGGAGGTTTTCCTCACAGATCTCCAGAACAATGCAGCATTTCTGACACTGTTCAAGTTGCCTGAGTTCTGCAGTCAAGACAATTCATTTTCTGCGCTCTGAGTAGCCCAAAATGAAATTATTTATGTTGCAGTGATCGAGCAGAAGTGCTAAAAATGACACAGAGTGAAAGCAGAGAGCACAGTCATTTTCTGCCTTCCTCTTGCATTAGAAACTCTTTCAAAATTTAAAATTTATTCTGTAATAGAAATGATGTTGGTGGAATCAGAATCTTTGCTCTAAGGCAAATAATGATGGTGGATCCCAAAGAAATTGTTCCAGGAGAAAATTCCTCCCTTAAACTCACTCCAAACCCAAACATCTCCTGCCTTCAGATGCTTTTTACCTTTAACAAAAGCTTTGGCCAAATTCTGCCTGCCCAGAGGTGTGGCTTGTTCACCTCAAGCCTTTCAAAAAGCTTGGATTTGATGACCTTAAAGGGTTTTTTCCAACCTTCCTCTTTCCACAATTCCATGGCTTATGAAAAGCAAATGGAAATTTTATCTATAGTGTTTTGACACAATAATAACAGCAATAACATTAAAATAATAATAATTATTAGTAACAAATAAATATAAATATATAAATTATAAATATACATAAAAGTATAAATCTAAATTATAATCTACCAATGCAAAAAGAAATCAAGGGGATGCAACATTTCAAACCTCCTCCAATGGCCAAAGGGATTTTCAGAACAGTAAACACTTTGATTATTAAAAATGTATTTATACTATTGAAAATCTTTAAAACCATAGGAAATTATTTAGTTTAAAGCAAGCATTTATTAAAAAAAAAAAAAGGGAAACATTTCTCAGGAAACAAATCAGCAGCTGTGAGTTACTACACATCTTTATCATGGAACATGTGCTGGGTGAGCAGTGAGGGAAGCCATGGAATTACCAAACTGTCCCCTCAGACTCCCTGGGTGTACAAAGGAATAAAAAAGGAGTTTTTCCCTTTATCCTGGGCTGTAAATCTGCCCAAATGGACTCAGCTCGTTATTCACTCCCCTCACATTTGCCTATTAGGGAAGGACTCTCAAGCATTAAACATTATTCTAAAACTGGAGGGGAGAATCTTTTGATTGAAGCTGGAGCAGGAATTATTGGTATTCAGTAAAGGAGGTTTTACAACAATGCCTTGACAAAGCCTTGACACAAAAAGTGCTTCCACCTGCTGTCAATCTCTCACTCTGCTGACAGTTCAAGTGCACATCCTTTCAGGGAGAACTTCAATCAACAGCACGGAGCACAATGTCACTGCTCCAGAAAACAAATGTGTGGAGAGGCACAGGGGCTCTGACAGCCCCAGCCCACTCACAGGGAGCAGCTCCACCCCAGGAAGGGCCACAGCTCACCCTGGGGCTCCCCAAATCTGCTTTTCCTTCAGAAAACACCCCAGGGCCTCCATGGAAATAAAAACAGCAGGAAGGAGAGGGATGGAGGGAGATTTCTCCTCCTCACTGCTGGGGACTCACAAAGGGAGCAGGGATGGGTTTCAGGGTGAGGGCAGAGATCCCTGCACAGCTCCTGAGGGAATTGGGATTGTCCGGCCTGGAGAAAAGAGAGGAGCTCCAGGGTGACCCCAGTGCGGCCTGGCAGGGCCTGCAGGAGCCAAAACCAGAGATGGAGAGAGACAATTCCCAAGGGATGGAGGGACAGGACACAGGGAATGGCTCCCACTGCCAGAGGGCAGGGATGGATGGGACATTGGGAATGAGGAATTGTTCCCTGGCAGGGTGGGCAGGCCCTGGCACAGGTGCCCTTGGAATGCCACATTGGACAGGGAGCCATTTCCTGTGTCCTGTCCCTCCATCCCTTGTCCCAATCCCTCTGCAGCTCTCCTGGAGCCCCTTCAGGCCCTGCAAAGGCTCTGAGCTCTCCCTGGATCCTTCCCTTCTCCAGGAGAACATTGCCAGCTCCCTCCAGCCCCTGGGGCCTTCTCTGGAATTGCCCCACATCCACGCCAAGCCTGGCTGGGAGGGCAGAAAATGAGAAGGACAAACCCAGTGGTGCCCATTTAGAACCATTTCGGCTGGAAAAGCCTTCCCAGATCTGAGTCCAAGCCCAGAAATCCCAAAGCTGGAGCCACAGGAGGGCTGGGATGCAGGGAATGCCTGCCTGTGCTGCATCCTTTTCCTCTGGAAATGGCTTCCCTTAAAAACCTGCACACCATGTCATCGAGCAGCTTCCATGGATTCATGCTCTGGACATGTCTTGGGAGAATAAAAAAAATTACTGTGGGGATGGGAAAATAAACCAGACTGGGGAAAGAAATGATGGAAGCTGAAGGTTTTGTCCACAAAACCCACCCATGGAGCTGCAGCTTTTGTCTCTGCTCCCTCAGCAAGGCCGGGATCTGGGCAATCCCAAGGTGCTCAGGGGATTACAAGGACTCAGCACAAAGGTGCCCCAGCCCCTCAAAAAGGCTCAGAGGAGCAATTCCAAGGAAACAAAAGGCTCCTGCTGCCTCCTTGCAGCACCTGCACCGTGCCAAAACCAGCGCCAGGGCCCGGAGCTGCCAGGGCTGGCTCAGCCTCAGCACCCACCTTCTGCTCCAGAGCAGCAGACGGGGGAGCTTCCCTGCTCCGAGCTCCTTTGTCCCCTCCTTCCTCAGCCCCTGCTCTGCACTGGCAACGGGAAGCAGGAAATAAAATAACCCAGAAAAGTGAAATATCCATGTCAGGGAGTGAGGCTCACAAGCAGGAAATAGGAAATAAAATAACTGGGAAAAGTGAGATATCCATGCCAGGGAGTGAGGCTCACAAGGAGAAAATAGGAAATAAAATAACTGGGAAAAGTGAGATATCCATGTCAGGGAGTCAGGCTCACAAGGAGAAAACAGGAAATAAAATAACTGGGAAAAGTGAAATAATCATGTCAGGGAGTCAGGCTGACAGGCAGGAAATAGGAAATAAAATAACCAGGAAAAGTGAAATATCCATGTCAGGGAGTGAGGCTGACAGGCAGGAAATAGGAAATAAAATAACCAGGAAAAGTGAAATATCCATGTCAGGGAGTGAGGCTGACAGGCAGGAAATAGGAAATAAAATAACCACGAAAAGTGAAATATCCATGTCAGGGAGTCAGGCTCACAAGGAGAAAACAGGAAATAAAATAACCAGGAAAAGTGAGGTATTCATGTCAGGGAGTCAGGCTCACAAGGAGAAAACAGGAAATAAAATAACCAGGAAAAGTGAAATATCATGTCAGGGAGTCAGGCTCACAAGGAGAAAACAGGAAATAAAATAACCAGGAAAAGTGAGATATCCATGTCAGGGAGAGAGGCTCACAGGCAGAAAATAAAAACTAGGAAAAGTGAAATATCCATGTCAGGGAGTCAGGCTCACAAGCAGGAAATAGGAAATAAAATAACCGGGAAAAGTGAGATATCCATGTCAGGGAGAGAGGCTCACAGGCAGGAAATGGGAAATAAAATAACCAGGAAAAGTGAGATATCCATGCCAAGGAGTGAGGTTCCCAGGCTGACTGATCAGGGACAAAATGACCCTGAGGAGAATGAAAAAATCCAGCTCTGGAGACAGCAAAGGTGGGGCTGGACAGCAGCATTAGGGGTGAGAGGAAAACTGGAGGGGAACACCTGTGGGATGGCAAGGGGAGGATGGGGGAGACATAAAACCAAGGTGTGATGGATTAAACCCACACCAAAACCAGGAAAAGGAGAAGCAATGAGCAGCTGAGGGGATGCTGGAAGCCCATCCCAGATCATCAAACCATCCTCATCATCCTCATCAGGAAAGTGGGGATTCTGAGAGCAGCTTCCCACTCGCTGCTGCAGAGGGATGGAGATGAAAGATTCTCCCTGAGAGCTGAGGTGAAAAGCTCTCAAACTGCACAAGGAGCTGCCAGGTACATAATGAGCAGATTTGAAGCTGCTCAGAGGAAGCAGCATCAGAGAGGGATGTTCATCACCCTGGGCAGGCCACACAAATTAAGAGGAAAGGAGAGCTGTGAATTACAATGAACAGAGACTAAATAGCTGCCTGTGTTGGATTAAAGGATTTAAATTGTCAGCTTGATGTATAATGAATGTGAAAAGCCAGCACTTAATTAAATGGCACATGATAGAATAACTTTGTTATGCTTTAAACTGCTTAAGTTATCAAAGTATTCCTTATATTTGGCAATTGTTTTGCAGTGTCTCCCTCCCTGGTGAGATCCACTGAGACACTGGTCATTACCCTCTGCTCAGCTGTGGGGAAAGATGGGTTTTTTGAACTTTTGAATTTTCTGGTGGTCTGTAATTTGAGTTTTCAATCACGGCCAGTGGATTTTCAGCAGCTGAAGCTGCAGAGCCCCAAGGATGAGCTGCCAGGCGCTTTAAGGCTCCCACTGTCAGCACCTCATGACCAAGCCCAGGAGATGTGAGGGGTCTGCTGTCAGCACAGCCTCACCACCCCAAAAGTGACCCCAATTAACCCTTCCCTGGGGCTGAGAGACCAGCCCGTGGCAGCTCTGCCTTGTGCCAAGGGAAAAACTCCATCCTCCTTGAGCAGAACACAGAAAATCTGTTCTGCCTCTGCATCTGGGTGGCAGCAACCAACCCAGCCCTCACGGAAAACCCACAGAGCAACCAAAGAGAGAGGGCTGGAAAACCAAGGGAGACCCTCTGGCCACAATAGGGGCAGCCAGGATGGAAATCACACACTCAGAGACAAAGCATCCCCACAGGGCTCCTGAGCCACCTCCTGAAGGCCCCAAAGAAATAATTTAATAAATCAAGGTGATTAAAAGCACTTCTCCATCCTGATGGCAAGAAATGCTGACAGGAAGGGACATGACCAAACAGATTTCCAGCAAATTCTTTTGTTTCCTCATCCCAGTCCATTTACCCACGTTGCCACAGAGGTTTGAGAAACAGAATCCTGGAATGGTTTGGGGTTGGGAGGGACCCTAAACCCCATCCAGTGCCAGCTCTACCATGGCAGGGACACCTTTCACTGCTCCAAACCCATCCAGCCCGGCCTTGGGCACTGCCAGGGATGCAGGGGCAGCCACAGCTGCTCTGGGAATGCCAGCCCAGCCAGGAATTCCTTCCCAAAATCATCTCCATCTCCCCTTTCCCACTCTGAACCCACTCCCTGTGTGCTGTCCCTCCATCCCCTGTGCCCATTCCCTCTCCAGCTCTCCTGGAGCTCTCTCCTCTGCAGGCCGGACCATCCCAGCTCCCACCTTTCCCTCACAGCACTCCCATCCCTCCTCCCTGTGGAATGGGATGGCCATGCCACAGTCCCACAGGTTGTGCTGGGCATTCCCAAGGCACTTTTCCCTCAGAGCCCCTGAGCACAGGGGATGGATTGCAGGGGCAGAGAGAGGAAAGAACCCTCCTCCCACACAGACCCTCCCAGCGACCACCCAGACCCAGATTTTCCACCCCCACGGCAAAAACTGAGAGACAAAAAGCAATGAATTACTCACAGCCACCGCTATCCTTCCGAGAACGTGTTCTGGAATTTTTCTATAAACATCCAGAGACCCCCCTGCAGGGACAAACAGCGCGAGCTCAGGTGGTGCCAGATGAAACAGTGCCCCAGATTTGAAGCCCCAAGGGTTTTCTAGGCCTTGGTTATTAATAAAAACACCATCAGTGACAGAGCAATAGCTGTGGCAGAAATAGCTGACCTTAAAAACCTCCCAAACTCTGCAGAAACACACAAAACTGCACTCAGGGAGCTTCTTGCCACGTTTCTGCTTGTAGCATTGATACTCAGAAAACAGCAGTGACAAAATGTTAGAAAATCCTCCAGTCATAAATATCAACGTTAAAGAACTCCAAACTGTGTGGAAAAATGTCTTGGGAATAACAAAACCATCCCAAAAAGCAGATTTCAAGGTCCAAAGTATCCCAACTCTTGTTCCCAAAACCTGCTGCTACCATTCTGTGGTATCACATATTTATATCTATGATTGAATGGATAAAAACAGCTAATTTAATGGACATAAACAGAAATTGAAATGGATATAAATATCCAATTTAATGGACATAAATAGCCATTGAAATGGATATAAATACTCATTTTATATCCATGATTAAAGCCATCTCCTCCTGACATCACACCAGAGAAGGTCTGGCTGTGTCCACACTGATGCCTGAAATAAAATTCCTGGTGGGGAAGCAGTTGAAGCTTTCCCAGTAAATCCAGAATGGGAAAGAACCTGGCACAGCCCTTTCAGCATCCTCCATTGATGGGGACATGGGATTCCCTCTAAATCCCTACAGACATTCCCAAGGGATTGGGAAACCTCCCTTCTCTTCTGCAAAACAAACTCATGATCAAAGCAGAATCCAAAACGTCCCTGGGCTGAAACACAAATTCTTAAGGAAAGAAATTGAAAACTGAGAATTAAAAATCTGGCAAACTGCTGCCCCAGGGCATTGTCCCTGCTTTTCCTCGGGAATATCCCCAGTTCCCCAGGCCAGGGGAATTCTGGAATTCCAGGCTGTGGGGTCGGGGATGGGTTTGGGGTGAGGATTCTCGTGGGGAGGAACGAGGGGACTCCAGAAGGAGCTCGGCAGCGAGCTGGGAAACAGCTGGGCTGGAAAATAACTCCTTGCCTGGTAATTAAGAGACCATTTCCACTGCAAACACCCAGGACATTGGGTTAATAGATTTCTTGAAAGGAAAAGCTGTTTTGGCTATCAAAACACTACAAGTGAGGAACAGCTGTTTTGTCAGCGAGGACAGATTGCACGGGAGGCTCAAATATCAAACCACAAATTAAGGCTGCCTTTATTCCTCTTCTATTTACATTTTCCATAAAAGTAGGCGAAGTTCCACGCAGGGAAAATGCAGAATCTCCCCCAATCCCAATTCCAACCTGCTCTGGTTTTTTAACTACCTGCAATATTATTAATACTCCACATTTTCGAGCCTTACTGTTGCATTTCATTCTACCAAAAAAAAAATCCTTTCTCGTTTAATTACTTAGCAATCAAAAGCAAACTGGATCCACTACTCACCATCCATGAACTCTGTGCACAATGAAATCCTGTTTTCTACAAAAAAAGCACCATAAAATCCTATGATATACGAGGAGTCACACTGGGAAAAGAGAGAAAAAAGCCACGAGGCTGTTTTAGAATCTGCTGTAAGAAAACTGAAGTGCAAATAATTCCAGTGGTAAAACTGGAATTATTACACGTACCTTGTAAAGAATTTCCAACTCTGACATGATCTGCTTCTGGAGCTCCAGTGTTATATCCAAGGGTATGACCTGAAAGACAGAAATACACAGAATTCATGTAAAAGGGAAGGGAATTATTCAAAATAAAAATCCTGAAGATCTGTGGAATAATGATCATTGAGGGACAAAAAGAAGGAGAGGAATAGGTGGAAAGAATATTTTAACAGGAAGGGAATTTTGTCACCATCTCCAGTGCCCAGCAGGACCAAAGCAGCCAAAGGGGGCTGCAATTCTCAATTCCCAGGATTTTTCGGGGCAGAACCTCTGAACAAGGCACTGAAAGTTGAACTGAACACAGAATTTCTTGCCACAGCTCTCTGAAGACTTGAAACCTCAGTTATTAAGCTCTGCTTTACAAACCAAACCGGACTGAGTGCTCGGAGCCAGGCCCAGCGTGCCCCCAGCCAACCCCTCACTATTCAATATTTAAAGGGAAGCAGAACCCAGTCAGTTTTCAGGATCAGCAGGATAAACATTCCAGGAATAACGCTGACAGAACACAACACAACACGGGGAGCCCATTTCCAACCCAGCACCAAAATCTGTCTCCAGGAAAAACCAATAACCTGCCTCTCCCCGAGCTGCTCCGGGGTTATTTATAAAAGCTGCCACTAAACTAAATTGTAAGTGGAGTACAGGGCTGCCAAGAAACATTTAACACGCTTGTCCAGATCAATAATCATTTGCCAACAATATCCACTTACATTTTTTCCGGCGTGGAAACCTCAGAAATTCATCTGCTGGGATCCCACCAGGGGTGTTCTCTGAATTTCACCAAATTCCATCTTGTCAGGGGTGTCAAATCTAAACTTTATCCCACTCCCCTCAAATGCCAGCGAGGAATTTCTCTGACCCCAGGAGCAAAGACATCCCTGGCATCCCAAAGCCTAAATGAGGAAAGGTCTGGGGCTCATTTGCATCAACCCTAATTACAAACAACCCAATAACGAGGATAACTTGGGAAAGCAGAGTTTGCCCATTTCCAGGTGGTCAGGACACAGACAGAGCAATTACAAGATTATTTCACCCCAAAATTAATCAGGGGAGATCAGCTTTCCTTTCTCTGCAGAATTATTTTATACTTCCTTCCAGCTGGAAATGTGTGGCCTGTGTGACCCCCCCTCATGTCAAGGCTGGAGGAAATTTCTTTATTACATTACAAAACGAGGAAAAAAATATTTATATCTCACCTTAACCTGCATTTATCATCTCCTTTTGTATGAAATTTCCAAGCCTGTTTTGTACAGGTAAAAAATTTCCAGGGATTCATGAAGTGGCAGTTTCCAGCATGGCCTGGAACTGCATTACAGCAAAAACAAAAAACCAAACCAAACCAAAATAAATAAATAAAAAAAAAACCCCAAAACCAAAAAAAAACCAAAAAAATCTCCTCAGAGGCATTGCTGCCGTGGATGAAGCTGGAAATGAAGATTTGGATGCAAATCCCTGGAATGGTTTGGGTGGGAAAGGCCCTTAAAGGGAGCTCATTCCACCTTCCCCACCTGGCCTTGGACACTCCAGGATGGGGAATCCAAAATCTCCATGGGAACATCCAATAATTGAATATTTTTTGTGCTTTTCTCCCCTAAACCAAGAACTTTGCAGCTCCAATCATTTTTCCCCTGGGGTCCCCTGAGCGTGCCCAGGGTCACACCTGGGTGAGATGGTTGAGCTGGGGATGGATGTTGGACGGGAACTTTTCAAAAATTAATTTAAACAACATGCAAGTCCTCTGGGAAGTCCTCTGATTTTCCTAATGATGTTTTTGCCCAAAATTCAGTGATTTTGGAGTCCTCAGACCCAGGGAAAAGGAGAACTTTGGAGTAGAGTTGGGGACGGATGCTGGACCAGAACTTTTCAAAAATTAATTTAAACAACATACAAACCCTCTGGGAAGTCCTCTGATTTTCCTAATGATGTTTTTGCCCAAAATTCAGTCATTTTGGAGCCCACAGGCCCAGGAAAAAGGAGAACTTTGGAGTTGAGCTGGGGATGAATGAGTGGGGCTCCAAAGCCTTCTTGGACCACAAGAACTTTTTAAAAATTAATTTAAATGACCTGCAAACCCTCTGGGAAGTCCTCTGATCTTCCTGACCAAGCTGCACCTTCCTAACAAATTTTTTGCCCAAAATTCATCAATTTTGGAGCCCTCAGGCTCAGGGAAAAGGGAGAACTTTAGAGTAGAGCTGGGGACGGATGCTGGACCAGAAGGACTTTTTAAAAATGAATTTAAACAACATGCGAACCCTCTGGGAAGTCCTCTGATTTTCCTAATGATGTTTTTGCCCAAATTTCAGTGATTTTGGAGCCCTCAGGCCCAGGGAAAATGGTGAACTTTGGAGTTGAGCTGGGGATGAATGAGTGGGGCTCCAAAGCCTTCTTGGACCACAAGAACTTTTTAAAAATGATTTTAAACAACATGCAAACTCTCTGGGAAGTCCTCTGATCTTCCTGACCAAGCTGCACCTTCCTAACAAATTTTTTGCCCAAAATTCAGTGATTTTGGAGCCCTCAGGTGCAGGGAAAAGGGAGAACTTTAGAGTAGAGCTGGGGATGGATGCTGGACCAGAAGAACTTTTTAAAAATTAATTTAAACAACATGCAAACTCTCTGGGAAGTCCTCTGATCTTCCCAATGAAGTTTCTGCCCAAATTTCAGTGATTTTGGAGCCCTCAGGTGCAGAGAAAACTTTGGAATTGAGCTGGGGATGAATGAGTGGGGCTCCAAAGCCTTCTTGGACTACAAGAACTTTTTAAAAATTAATTTAAATGACCTGCAAATCTTCTGGGAAGTCCTCTGATCTTCCTGACCAAGCTGCACCTTCCTAACAAATTTTTTGCCCAAAATTCAGCGATTTTGGAGCCCTCAGGCCCAGGGAAAAGGAGAACTTTGGAGTAGAGCTGGGGATGGATGCTGGACCAGAAGGACTTTTTAAAAATGAATTTAAACAACATGCAAACTCTCTGGGAAAGTCTCTGATCTTCCTGACCAAGCTGCACCTTCCTAACGAATTTTTTGCCCAAAATTCATCGATTTTGGAGCCCTGCTCGTGGCCGGGGTGAATTTTGCAGAGAGGAATCACCTGAGGCTGAGCTGTCAGGTGAGCCCCAGCAGCTGAGTGACTGAATTATAATTTACTCCCTGCTCAATTTGAATTAGGGAGAGGCCGTTCAGATATCCAGAATAAACAACAGCAATTCATCACGGGCTGTCACCGCTGCCTCCCTCCATTTGCTGCCTCCTCTAAAGGGAGGCAGAGCAAAAATCACAGGTCAGGCTGGGAGATTCTGCTTTAATTTAATTAAAACATCCTCGTCTCTTGCAGCTCAGAGGAAATTCGGGGTGTTGTGGGCAGGATAATAAATAATAAAGGTAATAATGATAATCAAATGCTGCGCTGGAATTGCAGCTAAAACAGTGCAGGCTTGCTGGGATTTTCCCCTTTAAACAGGAAAAAAGTGACTTGGAAAAAGAGATTAAGTCCCGTGGAACTTAAAATTATGCAAAATATGGAATTTGGTGCATCGCTGAGGGATTGTGTTATGGATTATTAGCACTGTGTTGATTATGTACCAGCTGGAAGTGTTTTAGTCAACAGGTTTGTGGTTATCTTGTGCAGTTAAATCTGGATTTTATCATTAAAAAGCCCCACAAAATTGCATTTTTTTGGCTTCTTTTTCTGCATATGAACTAATCATAATTAATATAATTCTTAATTAATATAATATATAATTAATGATTTCATTCATAATATAATTAATAATTTCATTTACAAGCATAATTTAATTCACAAATTGCATCCAAGGTCTGCCCCACTGTTGCTATTATTTTACCCCATTTTTAAGTGAATTTCAGAGAAAATTGGGATTTTTCCTGACCACAGAATTCTACAAATTCCAGATTTAAACAAGGAACCCAACTGCCCTTGGAAACATTCATGGAGGTACCAAAATGTGGGATTTTCAGGGAATTCCCTGGGGGAAAATCCTGAATTTTGGGAATCTGAGTTCACTGGGAATGACTAACTTTACAGTAAATAAATAAATTTCCTGTAAATAAATTAACTAATGCAATAAATCAAATTGAGAGCCAAAAATCAGAGGGAAGGCAAGGAAAGTAAGGGCAGAAAAAATTGGGAAAAAATGAAATGTCTGGAATTTCTTACCTTCACTGCCAGGATTTTTCCACTACGGACATGGTAAGCCCTGGGTGAGGAAAAAAATTCAATAATTTGAGATTATATAAAATTGCCTCTGTGAGGATGTGCCATATAAATACACTCATTTCACAGAAAAATGAATTTTACCTCATGGATTTTCTGTAAATTCAATTTTATCCAGCATTACTAAAGGAAAACCGAGGAAAACAAGGGATCAAAAATAAATTTACAAGGGAACCATTCATAGGGGTTTGTATCTTGATTTTTGATATAAAATACACACACCTTGCAGGTTTTGATACAGCAGAAAAATAAATTAGAAATGGGAATTTAACAGAATCATTTAGGTTGGAAAAGACTTCCAAAATTAGGTCCAACTTTAAATCTTTGAGTCAACCTCGAATTTATCCATTTCCCCATTTTCCTTCCATGGAATTAATTGAGATTATCACCATTATTCAGAATTTTCACGGAAAATCAGGATTATCTCAGTCCCATGGGTATTTTCACAGACAAGCAGCTTCACCAAATAAATTGAATTAAATCAGATTATGGCAAATCCTATATGAGAGCTTAAGGACCTACAGAAAATCTCAGCAAAATTCAATTTCTGCATTTATTTGATGATCAGAGAGTGCATATAAATATGGAAAGAATTATTGATGTTCCCATGTACCCAAAATAATTTCCCAGAGTATTCCAACAGCAGTTTGTCTTAATTTCTGAGGAGCAACACCCAAAATTGGCCATTTAACAATGACTTCAATATTTCTAACCACGAAAACGTGAGAAAATAAAGGAAGTTAAAAATAAAAACACCTCAAAATCCAATGTAATTTTGCATAAAAACAAAACCATTAAAGGCTTTCCCCTTCACTGGTTTTACTGCCTCCCTCTGATTTATGGCAGCATTGGCAGAGACGTGGCACTAACTTTAAAGAATTCCAATATTTCACCTCTCTGTACCTCCAGCAATTATTGCTGGAGAAGAAAAGCTTTAATAATTGGGTTTTTTTGCGTGTAAAATCACCCTCAGACAGGGCAAAAATGTCATTTAATCTTATTTATAACCCTGAGCGCTCCCCTGATTTCTGGTAGTGGCTTGGAAATTCCTAAAAACTTCACCTCAACTTGATAACTCCTGGATGAACATTCATGCAATTAATTGGCACCAGATTTAAGAGGGGAAAAAACAGTTTAGCAAGGCAGAGGGGCAAAAATCAGTGTAGAAAATGAGATTATCTATGGGAACTTTGATAGAGCTGAATCCATGAATCCACAAGCATTGGAGATGAACCAATATTGGGAAAACATCCTGGATTTAGGATCATTTTCCAGATTTCAAGGGAGGAAAAACTGGATTTAGCAAGGCAGAAAGGAAAAAAATTAGCACAAAAATGAGATTTTCCATGGGAAAAAAAGAGATTTTCCATGGGAACTTTGACAGGACAGGAGCTGAATCCATGAATGCACAAGCTCTGGGGACGAACCAATATTGAGAAAACATCCTGGATTTAGGATGATTTTCCAGATTTCAGGGGAGGAAAAAAGGGATTTAGCAAGGTAGAGGGGGGGAAAAAATCAGCGTAAAAAATGAGATTATCTATGGCAACTTTGATAGAGCTGAACCCATGAATCCACAAGCTCTGGGGATGGACCAATATTGGGAAAACATCCTGGATTTAGGATCATTTCCCAGATTTCAGGGGAGGAAAAAAGGGAAAAATCAGCGTAAAAAATGAGATTATCTATGAGAACTTTGACAGGAGAGGAGCTGAACCCATGAATCCAGCAGTGGGGAAGCACCCTGGGTTTGGGATGAGCAGGAACAGGGATGGAGGGGTTGGGAAGGGATGCTCCACATCTGCTGGGTTAATTGGGAGCCTAACGAGCTGCTGAGGAAAGCTGATCCATTTTCCACGGGAGAGATCTCCAGTTTGGGAGCGGGCGGGAAGGGAGGAGCTGATGATTTAATGATGATGCACGCCCGTTCATCCGTGGCAGGCCGGGCTCGGGTTCCAGCACAGGGCAGCTACCTGGTGTGGTTTACAGGGCACTGCCAGCCCCACCTGAACATTTAATTATGGCTGGGGATTGATCACAAAGAGCAGCAGGGCTGGGCTCGGCCGGGCCAGGAGGGCAGGAATCTGTTTACTCCAGGCTGATCCAGCATCTCAGCTGTCCCGGCCTTCCCCTGCACAATAACTGTAAAGTGATTAATGGAGCCGGCGTGGGAGCTTTGGTTACACCAAAAGACAACCCGACACCTCTGTGGTGCTTTAATTAACAGCCAACGCTTCAGATTAGGCTGGAGCTGCTGCAGTAATTACCCCTTCTGAGGAAAAAGGGATTTTCTGGGATGTTCTGTGAGAATGGAAGGTGGAATTGACCATTTTGGTTGAAGGTAGCTGGGCAAAATCCTGAATTTAACACCTTTATGCAGGTTCTGAGGGATGGACCACAAAAATCCTGCAGGACAATGAGCACAGCATGACAAAAATCAGACTTTAAACCAGACTTTTAGTCAATTCCTGGATGGCTATGAGGGGATAAGCATGAGGGGATGGCCGTGAGGGGACGGCCGTGAGGGGACGGCCGTGAGGGGACGGCCGTGAGGGGATGGCCATGAGGGGATGGCCATGAGGGGATGGCCGGCTATGAGGGGATGGCCGTGAGGGGATGGCCGTGAGGGGATGGCCGTGAGGGGATTAAACCAGCATTCCCACTCAAAGCCTCATCTCCCAGGTTCTGGTGCCACCTCCAGAAGCGCACCAGCCAAACCCACCATTGTGGAACCAGGCAGAGAAAAGCAGCAAAACCCCAAAGGTTCCTTCAGCAATTGGGAACCTTTCAGGGAACGCACTCTAAATCTTCCAGGATGGCAGGAAAATTCCTAAAAAACAGCTAAAACCAGCTGTTCCACTCCTGAAAACCCCAAAACCAGCGGTGGATTTGAGCAGGGGATGCTCAGCACCAAGCTGGGCTTTGGGGGGATCTCCATCTCCAAGCACTCTCCTGGAATAGTTTGGGTGGGAAGGGACCTTCAATCCCATCCCATTCCACCTTTTCCATGGGCAGGGACAATTCCCACATTGCAGGGAGCTCTCCCAGGACACAGAGCCTGCCTTGGGAACCTTTCAGGGAATGCACTCTAAATCCTCCAGGATGGCAGGAAAATTCCTAAAAACCAGCAAAAACCAGCTGTTCCACTCCTGAAAACCCCAAAACCAGCAGTGGGTTTGAGCAGGGAGGAGGAGCAGGGGATGCTCAGCACCAAGCTGGGTTTTGGGGGATCTCCATCTCCAAGCACTCTCCTGGAATAGTTTGGGTGGGAAGGGACCTTCAATCCCATCCCATTCCCCTTTTTCCATGGGCAGGGACAATTCCCACATTGCAGGGAGCTCTCCAGGACACAGAGCCTGCCCTGCCCAAGGCAAGGACAGACACCCCAACACTGCCTGCCTGCAAAATCCCCACTGGGGAACAGCAATTTCCATCCCTCCCTGCACATTCCCACCACAACTCACCATCCCAGCAGCTCCCAGGCACAGCTCTGTCAAATATTTCATCACCTTTAGCTATAAAAACCCCATCCCCAGAGATCTGAAGGGCCCCACACAAGCCAAGTCCTTCAGCAGGACTTTGTCTCCTCCACTCTCATCCCTCAGGGGTGCTGTGGCCAAAATCTGGGTTATTTTGGGCAATAAATGAGAGAGGTGGTGTGGGAGCCCTGCAGCTGAGCCAGACTGGTGATGGACTGCAGAGAGCATCCCTGGCGTCCCAGAAAATCAAAATCAATACCAGGGAAAACCGGAATGGGGCTCTGGGGCATCTGCCAGCTCCTCAGCATCTCCCCCCAAGCCCAGACAGGAATTGTGGCTCCACAGCAAAGCAAATTAACAACTGGGAGCATCAGAAGCAGCTGGTTTGTGTTTTAAGGGAAAAAAATGGAATTTTTGAAATGAAATCCACATCACCTGATTTGTTCTTCCTGAGGTACAGAAAAGCAAGGAGGAATGTCAGTGCCCTGGGCTCCTCGTGGAATAAACCACTGCTAATATTTAATGCTAAAAACTCTGTACACTGAATATGATGAATTTCTACTCAACATAGAAGAAAAGCAAACTTGAGAGAAAATGCAGCAGATTCTTACTCAAAAGCTAATAAATTCCTAATAAATAGCTTAGATGGCAAACAAAACACTTCTCTCTCTTCCAATTTGCTCAAACCAACAATTTTCTCTCTTCCCTGTGAGGAATTTTCCCTAAAGCCCAGAGGGGGCTGCAGGATGCTGTGTTTTTGGGATAATTCCTTCCAGGGCAAGCAAAGACCCAACTACATGCTGCAACCTGCAGGCAACTCAAGGCAAACACCAACTCTCAATTTTTCCCTAATTTTTTAATTGCAAACCCCTTGCTCACACAACAATGGTCACACCACAAGCAGGGGCTGGGTTTGCAAAGACCCCTGAGCTTTTTCCAGCATCTTTTCCCATCAAACACAGCAACTTTCTTACTAGAAACTGAGTTTAGTCTTATGTTAAATCTCAAAATAAATGTAACCTCTACCTAGAAGCCGAAATTCATTACATTTATTTTGTAAATAAATACATAAATAAGTAAATAATAAGTAAATAATAAGTAAACAAATAAGTAAATAAGTAAATAAATAAGTAAATAAATAAGTAAACAAATAAGTAAACAAATAAGTAAACAAATAAGTAAATTAAGTAAATAAATAAGTAAATTAAGTAAATAAATAAGTAAATAAATAAGCAAATAAGTAAATAAATAAGTAAATAAATAAGTAAATAAATAAGCAAATTAAGTAAATAAATAAGCAAATAAATAAGTAAATTAAGTAAATAAATAAGTAAATAAATAAGCAAATAAATAAGTAAATAAAGTAAATAAATAAGTAAATAAATAAGCAAATAAGTAAATAAATAAGTAAATAAATAAATAAATAAATAAATAATAATAAAAAATAAATAAATAAGTACATTTATTTCCGTAAGGACGGAACTGCAGGAGCCAGGAGCAGCACAGGATCTGCCTCCTCCGGCCACCAGGATAAATCCCTTTATTCTCCCCCCACAATAACCAGGGAAACAATTTCTAATCAATGAGATATTCCTTGGCAAGCCGGAAGGATTCAAGGGAAAGCCATGACCTGTCTGCTATGCCAATGAGTCAGTCAGAAATATCACCAGCATCAGCAAGGTGACACAGTGATGGAGCGCCAGTGCTGTGGTGTGTTCTTAAGTTCGTTAGTTTGCTCCCCCCATTTTCTGTATTACTTCCTGCTGCTACCTTGCCAGTTAGGTTGCTATGAAAATGAAACTGCTCCTCCCTTGGTTTCTCTTATAAAGTGAAAGTTGTTTCCTCCTTAGGCTCAGTCAATCACTCCTTTTCTCCTCCCAGGTTTCGAGAATTTTCTTTTCTCTGGGAGTTATGGTTGGCTGTAGCCCCGGAGCCCCTCCTATGATTTATAACAGTTGGTTACTTTAGTATATCAGTTATGTTTCGTACCTCCAAATATGTATTTCTATTGGATAGCCGGGTTTCCCTGCCTTCTTCCCCCCTTTTCCCTTTATTGGAATATGTATCCCAATGTAACCAGTTAGATGGTGCCTAGGCCAGTTCTGACCTTCGCTGCTGGGCCAGAGGCAGCACTGTGGTGTTTTACCCCAGAGATACCTTGGCTGGCGGCAGAGTGCAGCGGGGCACAAGACAGGACTCCGTTCTCCTCAGGAGAGAGAGCTTCTGGCGATGGTGAAGAGAAGGAAGGAGTGGATTCTGCTAGAAGGTTGCCAGATGTTTATTCCATTGGTACAGAGATATCTGCACTGGGCCACTGCTGCTAACAGAATGGAGGCCGCATGGTCTCATTAACATTTTAAGCTCAGGGACAGGGGAAGGGGAGGGGACAGGTGAGTTACCAACCAGGTGAAGGGGGCAAGGTCTCAAGGGAGGATGACACTTAGACAGGCCAATGACCCCCAGGCCTGAGGAGCATCCTTTGAAATCGACGAATCACACGACGCCTTACTGGTATGTTAGCCTGATTGACAGGGCACACTCAGCAAGGGGTGAGGGGGAAGGGAGAAGGGATAGGTACACATGGCAAGGGCCCCGGAAGTTTAAAACCGGACATTGCAACACACCACAACATCCCTTAAAACCCTCTCCTGCCCCCTGTTCGGGGCCATTTGCTGGGTGTTTCCCCTCCTTGTTGGTTCTTCTGTAATAAACCGACAGTTTACCCCCAGCAAGTGGTCGCCTCCTGATTCGTCTCTCACCGCGCTGCTCCGAGCTATCCCCCAGCTCAGCCCGAGGCCAGGACGCCGAGGGGGGCTGGTTTTGGATGCACAGGGGCCCTGGCCTTCGCCCCTCACCAGATAGCCGGATTCCAGGGCTGTTCTCGCCCCCGCGCACGCCAGGGAGGCAGCAGCGATGGGGCTGCGGAGCCAGGGCTGCTCCAGCCCCACCTCAGGCTGCTGCCATGAGGGACGGAGGGACAGCAGCACCCAGGGAACGGCTTCCCACTGCCACAGGGGAAATTCCTGTCCAGAATTCCTGTCCAGAAATCCTCCCCAGCATGGAGATCCCTGCCTCTGCCAGGGCCTGTCCCAGCTCTGCAGCTCCTCCTTTGCTGCCACCTGAACGTCCAGGCCACACAGCAAATCCACAAGTGAATATTTTGGTTCCTCTCTCTGCCTTGTTTCCTTCACACCTTGGGATGAAATCATCATCATCAAGGCATCATTTCCCTCCCAAGGCTGGGAAATCCTGTCCCATTCCCCAGGGTTTCCTCTCAGCACTGAGGGCTGCAGAGGGAGATCTCCACACCCCAAAGCGCTCTGGAAACCCTCTGCCATGGCCCCAAACAGAAATAAAAGCTTGAAGCTTCTCATTTGAGCTCAGAAATGGCCAGGAAATGCTGCAGCAAGCAGCACCTCCAGACGTGAGGGCACAGGAGGAGCCAAACTGGGCATTGATGAGAAACAACCAGGAGCACAAAGCTGTGCCAGAGCCAGGCAAAAGGAACCCAGCCTCAGCTGCAAGCCCCACACAGCAAACCACCCAACATCTGCTCATTTTTTCCTTTTCCCCCCTTTTTTTTGGCCTGGTGCTGCCCCTGCCTGTGGCAGGGCAGTGACAGCAGTGTCACGTACTCCACGGCCATCCAAAGAAAGAAATTCAAATTGCTCCTAGGAAATAAGCACTTTGCCAGTTGCTGCCTCCTGCAATAGCAAACACATTAGCCTGACGGTGGCTGTTAAATCAGGGAAGCCAAAGTGCACAGCAGTTGGAGAAAGGAGCTTTTATGGGGCTGTGCTGGTTCACAGCACAAGCTCCCCTCCTCTGAAACGCCGCCGCAGATGCTCCGGCGCTGATTGCAAAATGATTTGCTGGGGAAGTGGCAAACAAACAGCAAACAGTGGTGCCTGAATGCTCACACTTGGGGAAAAGGGCACAGCGGGCAGCAGGAAGGAGCAGCAAAGTCCCACTTAACCCAGCGCAGTGCTGGAATGACAGGGAGTGAGGATCCCTCCGTGCTGTGACCTGCTCCTCATCCCACCCATGGCCACTCAGGGACTGCTCCCTCCCTCCTCAGCCCAACACACACTCAGGGCAGCTCCAGGAATGGCATCTGTGGGGCAGAACACATTCCTGAGAGAGAGAGACACCTGCAATGAGACTGGGCTCGAGCAGAGCCAGGTGCCACCAGCACCTACACTGGGTCACACACACAGTGCCACCACATCACCCAGCGTACCTCCAGATATGGGAACAAATTCACCTGCTGCATTTAATCTGGATTTAATCTGCACCCAGAGCAGCTGCAGGCACAGGGATGGATCCACCTGCTGGATTTAATCTGGATTTAATCTGAATTTAATCTGCACCCAGAGCAGCTGCAGGCACAGGGACGGATCCACCTGCTGGATTTAATCTGGATTTAATCTGAATTTAATCTGCACCCAGAGCAGCTGCAGGCACAGGGATGGATTCATCTGCTGGATTTAAACTGGATTGAATCTGAATTTAATCTGCACCCAGAGCAGCTGCAGGCACAGGGACGGATCCACCTGCTGGATTTAATCTGGATTTAATCTGAATTTAATCTGCACCCAGAGCAGCTGCAGGCACAGGGAGGGATCCGCTGGCTGGATTTAATCTGGTGCAAGGACAAGAGGCAGCAGAGCAGCCCTGAGCTCTGGCTGACGTGGGTTATCCCACGTGGCAGAAAGCCTGGAGTGAACACATCACAACTTTAGGAAAGAAAGATGAAGCAAAAGTGTGAGCCAACACCTGCATCGCCTTCTCTGGTGGGAGGAATTAGGATGCCAACGTGAGGGGTGTTCACCTGGAAAAAGGAAGGATCAGGGAAAGCTCAGAGCCCTTCCAACACCTAAAGGAGCTACAGAGAGGAGACTGGAGACAAGGATGGAGGGACAGGAGCCAGGGAATGGATATGGGGATATTGGGAATCAGGAATTGCTCCCTGGGAGGGTGGCCAGCCCTGGGCTCCCACCCCAGCTCACTCACAGCACCAACTCCCATTTCCCACTCGCTCCATCCTTCCCAGCTACACCACCACAAACAAAACAACTTTAATTTAAGAATCATCCAGTTTCTAATTAAACAGCCATAGGCAGCTGGCTGGATACATTTTAATCAGTTTCAATAACGTATTGATTGGATACTGAAGCTTAAAAATTAAAAGTAAAAAGATGACCGGGGAATTGTCCCATCTCAGCCCAACAGTAGAACCCTCTGTAAATAACTCCTCTGTTAACCATCAGCTAAATGAACACTTCAATACTGCACTACAAAGTCTTCTGCAAAATTACTTTAACTAACAAGCAGAAATTTATCAGCTTCAGCCAAAATCAATGCTGAAATCAATTTGAACACTGGTTGTGTCTAAAGGGGCTCATTGGCAATTTAGGGAAATTACACCATGTAAATGCCTGTGCTTTAATTGAACAGTTTCATCAACTAGGCTGTGATTGCTGTCCATTCATTTATTTACTTTCACTGCAGCTCCCATTCTGCAGAGGAATGGCTTTTGTCAGGCTCCAAGGAGGTTCTTTATCTTCATTTTATGCACTTTTGTGCAGAACTGATTTTATGGGGGGGCTGAGAGCCCACCAGGGTCACAGGCAGTGAGTGACCAGCAGGCACTGGTCAGTGTGTCTGCAGTGAGTGACCAGCAGGCACTGGTCAGTCTGTCTGCAGTCAGTGACCAGCAGGCACTGGTCAGTCTGTCTGCAGTCAGTGACCAGCAGGCACTGGTCAGTCTGTCTGCAGTGAGTGACCAGCGGGCACTGGTCAGTCTGTCTGCAGTGAGTGACCAGCAGGCACTGGTCAGTCTGTCTGCAGTGAGTGACCAGCAGGCACTGGTCAGTCTGTCTGCAGTGAGTGACCAGCAGGCACTGGTCAGTGTGTCTGCAGTGAGTGACCAGCGGGCACTGGTCAGTCTGTCTGCAGTCAGTGACCAGCGGGCACTGGTCAGTGTGTCTGCAGTGAGTGACCAGCAGGCAGTGGTCAGTCTGTCTGCAGTCAGTGACCAGCAGGCACTGGTCAGTCTGTCTGCAGTGAGTGACCAGCAGGCACTGGTAAGTCTGTCTGCAGTGAGTGACCAGCACGCAGTGGTCAGTCTGTCTGCAGTCAGTGACCAGCAGGCACTGGTCAGTCTGTCTGCAGTGAGTGACCAGCAGGCACTGGTCAGTCTGTCTGCAGTGAGTGACCAGCGGGCACTGGTCAGTCTGTCTGCAGTGAGTGACCAGCAGGCACTGGTCAGTGTGTCTGCAGTGAGTGACCAGCAGGCAGTGGTCAGTCTGTCTGCAGGTGAGTGACCAGCAGGCACTGGTCAGTCTGTCTGCAGTGAGTGACCAGCAGGCACTGGTAAGTCTGTCTGCAGTGAGTGACCAGCACGCAGTGGTCAGTCTGTCTGCAGTGAGTGACCAGCAGGCACTGGTCAGTCTGTCTGCAGTGAGTGACCAGCAGGCACTGGTCAGTCTGTCTGCAGTGAGTGACCAGCAGGCACTGGTCAGTCTGTCTGCAGTGAGTGACCAGCGGGCACTGGTCAGTCTGTCTGCAGTCAGTGACCAGCAGGCACTGGTCAGTCTGTCTGCAGTCAGTGACCAGCGGGCACTGGTCAGTCTGCAGTGAGTGACCAGCGGGCACTGGTCAGTCTGTCTGCAGTGAGTGACCAGCAGGCACTGGTCAGTCTGTCTGCAGTGAGTGACCAGCAGGCACTGGTCAGTCTGCAGTCAGTGACCAGCGGGCACTGGTCAGTCTGTCTGCAGTCAGTGACCAGCGGGCACTGGTCAGTCTGTCTGCAGTGAGTGACCAGCAGGCACTGGTCAGTCTGTCTGCAGTCAGTGACCAGCGGGCACTGGTCAGTCTGTCTGCAGTGAGTGACCAGCAGGCACTGGTCAGTCTGTCTGCAGTCAGTGACCAGCGGGCACTGGTCAGTCTGTCTGCAGTGAGTGACCAGCAGGCACTGGTCAGTCTGTCTGCAGTGAGTGACCAGCGGGCACTGGTCAGTCTGTCTGCAGTCAGTGACCAGCAGGCACTGGTCAGTCTGTCTGCAGTGAGTGACCAGCAGGCACTGGTCAGTCTGTCTGCAGTCAGTGACCAGCGGGCACTGGTCAGTCTGTCTGCAGTGAGTGACCAGCGGGCCCTGGTCAGTCTGTCTGCAGTCAGTGACCAGCAGGCACTGGTCAGTCTGTCTGCAGTGAGTGACCAGCAGGCACTGGTCAGTCTGTCTGCAGTCAGTGACCAGCGGGCACTGGTCAGTCTGTCTGCAGTGAGTGACCAGCAGGCAGTGGTCAGTCTGTCTGCAGTCAGTGACCAGCGGGCACTGGTCAGTCAGTCTGCAGTGAGTGACCAGCAGGCACTGGTCAGTCTGTCTGCAGTCAGTGACCAGCGGGCACTGGTCAGTCTGCAGTGAGTGACCAGCAGGCACTGGTCAGTCTGTCTGCAGTGAGTGACCAGCAGGCAGTGGTCAGTCTGCAGTGAGTGACCAGCAGGCAGTGGTCAGTCTGTCTGCAGTGAGTGACCAGCAGGCACTGGTCAGTCTGTCTGCAGTGAGTGACCAGCAGGCACTGGTCAGTCTGTCTGCAGTCAGTGACCAGCGGGCACTGGTCAGTCTGCAGTGAGTGACCAGCAGGCACTGGTCAGTCTGTCTGCAGTGAGTGACCAGCAGGCACTGGTCAGTCTGCAGTGAGTGACCAGCAGGCACTGGTCAGTCTGTCTGCAGTCAGTGACCAGCAGGCACTGGTCAGTCTCTCCAAACCCCACTGCAATCAGACCAAATCCAGGGGGACACCCCTAACTCAGCCAGGCAGGGCTGCCCCAACACCTTCAGCGGGACTAAAAATAAACCCAAACGGGAGAAGCAGAAAATGAATGCACAGGAAAGGAGAGCAAGGGAAATGCCTCCACAGGAATTAAGGGAGATGCAATTTGAAGACTTCCAAGGGTCAAAGATGAGTTTTGATGCCAAACAAGCCACTGAACCTGCCTGTGATCCTTCCCTGAGCACCAGGCTGGGACAAGAACTGTGGGGAAGGGTTGGGAGAGCCTTTCCTGGGAGTCACCCACCAGTGAAGCTTCAGCCCAGGCACTCCCACCCTGCTTGTTTTTCTCTCTGCAGCCCACGGGGTTTGTGCTCTGGGCTGAGATTTGGGGCATTTGTGCTTGGTGCCAGCTGGGGCAGGGATTGTTTTGTGTCCCTGCTCTGTGCACAGAGCTCAGCATCCCTCATGTGAGCCCTCACACTAAAGCAGCCCAGAACTGAAAAACATAAACCCCAAAGCTGAGGCATCCATCACCTGCTCCAGGGCTGCCCAGCTCTGTCCCAGGCTGGATTCCAGGCTGCCTCCCAACTCTCCATTCCATGTGCTGCTGGGGCACCCCAAGGCTGGCTGAGGAGGGAGGAGGGAAGGGCAGATGCTGGAATGTTCCACCACGCTGCAGAATTGCTCAGGAAATTGCTCAGACAAATTAACTCCCTCATTTCTCCCTGCTTTCCAGGCCATCCAATCTCCCAGCCTGGGACATCAGCCACAGCCACTTCCCTCCCAATTACTCAGCTTCCAAGTGAAGCCTTCTGCTCTCACAGCACTTCGCTGAGATGGGAACTGATGTTCCCATTCCTTCCCTCTCTCCCAGACCCTGGTAGCTCCCAAATTAATTAGGGCATCATTGGGGCTTTATGGTTGTTTTTCCTTTATGCTCCTGCTGCTGGAGACTCCAACAGAACCCCCAGAGCTACAAAACCTCACTGTAAAACAAATCCCAGGAGGATGTGCCCTGCCCTAAACAGAGTTCAGGACATCTCACTTCTCCTTTCTCCTTGAAAAACAAAATCTAAAACACACAAGATAACGATAAAACCTTAATTTTGCTCCTGTATAAAGAAAATAGCGATGCTTTAGACACACTGTGTGAGGAAGACCTGGCAGAGGAATTATTTGCCAGAGGTAAACAGCTGTACTTTGTAATATTTAGGTTCAAAATATACAAAACTAAGGATTTGAGGTCTAAATGATTTAAAGAAGCTGCTTTAATTTAACTGGCTGGCACATCCAGGCATTCCAAAGGAAATCCTTCACCTAAGGAAAGATCTCCTCAGAGAATCTCTGCAGGCACTGATGGAGCCCAAAGATGCAGCACAAAGCAGATCTTTAAATGCCTTTTGGGCTGACCACTGAATTATTTGTTCCAAAAAAAAAAAAAAAAAAAAGGCAATTTAAGCAAATCCAGAGATGTCCCACCACATGGGCAGCTGAGGTTCAAACAATGCATAAAATTGGAATTAAATACTCCACGGGCAGTGGCAATCAGAGCAGATGACACAAGTACCTACAGCACCTGGCAAACAGGAGAGCAGCACACCCAGGAGCTCTGCTGCAGCAGATTTTCCCCTTTTTTTAACAATCTTTACCCAAAACAGGGCTCACTCCGCCCCCTCAGCAGCACTGGAAGAATTCCTGCTTTCTGCTGCAATGTTCAATAGACACTCTGGGCTTGTTTTCTATTTTCTCACATATTTTTGAACATGCAAGCAACCAAAAAGCAAAGCTAATTAACTGGTTTTGCCATATCTAACACGAGAATTTTTATCGTTCCTTAATTAAGCAAACAGCGGATCAAAAGGTAGGGGCAGAACAGGATGTCAAAGAACTATAAAATCCCCTCTTTTTAGAACAGGAAAAACATTTAGATTCAGCAAGTTCTCCCTAGAAATATTGCTATAAAGTATTGATTTTTCACCAGGCTCAATTGACTGAAAAGTTGTTTGTATAGCAATATTGGCCGAGCCAATATAGTGGAACAATTTTGCTCCACACAGTAATCAAGTGTATTTCTAAAGTATAATTATACTGTCATAAAAATAAAGCTAAGATACCTCTTCTCCAAGCCATAAACCACTCGCAGCTGTAAAGAACCCAAATAAATGAAATCCATTTTCTAACTAAAAAAAACCCCCATGTTTCCTAACTAAACCCAGCTTCCAAAGGGAAGCAGCCCACCTCCAGCCAGGGGGGAGCAGGAGGGCTGATCAATACCTCAATCTCAATAAACCATTCCAATGGAAGAGTTTTTCCATGGAAAAAAGAGAGGCTGGGAGGTTTTTGCTCAGCCCCCTGCGCCCCTGGAACACCGGGAATATTTCACTGCCATAATGGATATGAGGCAGGATAAAGAGCTCAGGGAAGGGAGGGGGGGATTAAAAGAACATAAAAAATACAAGGTAAAGATAACAAAAAGATGGAAGGGAGGGCGCAGGCAGGCTGGTGCTGAGCTGCACATCGATCCCCACACGGGCCAGAGAGGGAAAGTGCCCAAGCTCTGCAATTCATTGCACCTGACAAACGCTCATTGATTTACTGCAATAAAACATCCCTGGGCTGCTCCCCGTGCTGGGGCACTGCAGGATGGCAGGATCCAGTCTGACCCCTCAGCTCCTGCTGGGCCAGGGGTGCTCTGCCAGCCTGGGAGAAATGGGAGCTTCTTGGGAAAAGGGGATTGAGGGGGCTTTGCCACAGGGCTGGAGAGCTCTGGAGCCAGCTGGGAATGCTCCCCTGGAGAAGGGAAGGATCCAGGGAATCCTCAGGGCCTGAAGGGGCTCCAGGAGAGCTGGAGAGGGAATGGGGACAAGGATGGAGGGACAGCACACAGGGAATGGCTTCAGAGTGGGAAAGGGGAGATTTGGATGGATGTTAGGAAGGAATTCCTGGCTGGGCTGGAATTCCCAGAGCAGCTGTGGCTGCCCCTGGATCATCCAAGGCCAGCTTGGAGCACTCTGGGACATGGAAGGTGTCCCTGCCATGGCAGGGCTGGGATGAGACAAACTGAGCTCCCTCCCAGCCCAAACCATTGGAGGATCCCATGATAATGTGTAAAACATCCACACACAAACCAGCACCCGCTCCCTGGAAAAGGCCGGAGTGACTCCTGTCCTGGAGACACCCCAAAGTCCCCAAAGCTGCTGACTTTAATTTAAATAACAGTGGGATAAAAAGGAACAGGAGCCACAGAAACACTTCCCTGCCACAGGAGGGGCTCCTGCCTCTCCAGGTGACACTGTCCCTCCCCACAGGGCCGGGAATTGTCACAGCCCCACTCCAGGCACATCAGGAACACAGGACGGTGTACACAGGGTTTTATCCCAGTTCCACACCCTCAGAGACACAGGATGGTGTCACACAGGGTTTTTATCCCAATTCCACACCCTCAGGAACACAGGACGGTGTCACACAGGGGTTTTATCCCAATTCCACACCCTCAGGAACACAGGATGGTGCCACACAGGGCTTTTATCCCAATTCCACACCCTCAGGAACACAGGACGGTGTCACACAGGGTTTTTATCCCAATTCCACACCCTCAGAAACACAGGACGGTGCCACACAGGGTTCAGGGTTTTTATCCCAATTCCACACCCTCAGGAACACAGGACGGTGTCACACAGGGGTTTTATCCCAGTTCCACACCCTCAGAAGCACAGGACGGTGTCACACAGGGTTCAGGGTTTTTATCCCAATTCCACACCCTCAGGAACACAGGATGGTGTCACACAGGGTTCAGGGTTTTTATCCCAATTCCACACCCTCAGAAGCACAGGACGGTGCCACACAGGGTTCAGGGGTTTTATCCCAATTCCACACCCTCAGAAGCACAGGACGGTGTCACACAGGGCTTTTATCCCAATTCCACACCCTCAGAAGCACAGGATGGTGTCACACAGGGTTTTTATCCCAGTTCCACACCCTCAGGAACACAGGACGGTGCCACACATGGCTTTTATCCCAATTCCACACCCTCAGAGACACAGGATGGTGTCACACAGGGTTTTTATCCCAATTCCACACCCTCAGGAACACAGGACGGTGTACACAGGGGTTTTATCCCAATTCCACACCCTCAGGAACACAGGATGGTGCCACACAGGGTTCAGGGTTTTTATCCCAGTTCCACACCCTCAGAGACACAGGACGGTGTCACACAGGGTTTTTATCCCAATTCCACACCCTCAGAAGCACAGGATGGTGTCACACAGGGTTCAGGGTTTTTATCCCAGTTCCACACCCTCAGAGACACAGGACGGTGTCACACAGGGTTTTTATCCCAGTTCCACACCCTCAGAGACACAGGACGGTGTCACACAGGGTTTTTATCCCAATTCCACACCCTCAGGAACACAGGATGGTGTCACACAGGGTTCAGGGTTTTTATCCCAATTCCACACCCTCAGGAACACAGGATGGTGTCACACAGGGTTCAGGGTTTTTATCCCAATTCCACACCCTCAGGAACACAGGATGGTGTCACACAGGGGTTTTATCCCAGTTCCACACCCTCAGGAACACAGGATGGTGCCACACAGGGTTCAGGGTTTTTATCCCAGTTCCACACCCTCAGGAGCACAGGATGGTGCCACACAGGGGTTTTATCCCAATTCCACACCCTCAGGAACACAGGATGGTGTCACACAGGGCTTTTATCCCAATTCCACACCCTCAGGAACACAGGACGGTGCCACACAGGGGTTTTATCCCAATTCCACACCCTCAGAAGCACAGGACGGTGTCACACAGTGTTCAGGGCTTTTATCCCAATTCCACACCCTCAGAGACACAGGATGGTGTCACACAGGGTTCAGGGTTTTTATCCCAGTTCCACACCCTCAGAAGCACAGGACGGTGTCACACAGGGGTTTTATCCCAGTTCCACACCCTCAGGAACACGGGACGGTGTCACACAGGGTTTTTATCCCAGTTCCACACCCTCAGAAGCACAGGACGGTGCCACACAGGGGTTTTATCCCAATTCCACACCCTCAGAGACACAGGATGGTGTCACACAGGGCTTTTATCCCAATTCCACACCCTCAGGAGCACAGGACGGTGCCACACAGGAACATCCAGCTTTTACCCCGATTCCCTTCTCTGCCTCTCCACCCAACACCAACAGTCTGAGCTCTAAAGCTCAACATTCATATCTCCCACAAAACCAGAAAACAGCACCATTTCCTCAACATCCTTCTCCAAGCAAAGATTTCTGAAGCACCCTCCACCCCCAGGGCCACCCTGATTTCAAGAGTCCACCCCAAGGCTGCATTTCCCCTTGGAGGCTCTGGAATTCCATTTCCATCCAACCTTCAGCCAGGAGCTGTTTTGCAATGCTGGCAGCCAATTAGAAACCAAACTAAATGCACCGTGGCTTTTAAAACATTTTAGTGGGGGGGGAAAAAATGTTAATATCAAAGTTAAAATGTCTAAGGTATAAACAAAACCCTAATGGGATGCTGGGTTACTGTATATGGTAAACAGCTCTCTGGAGGAAACCTTTATTGCTCCCTCAGGGCTTTCTGACAAAGTATGGATTTCTTAATTCCCACAGGAATATTTTTCATACCCCACTGCAGACTATTAAGTCCCAGATATTACATTCTGTAGTTTAAACTTTGCACGATGCACGAGCAGGAGTTTTCTCAACAGGAGAGTCCTATCTGTGATATTTTAATTTTTTTTTTACAGTATTAAAATTAACCCTGGCTGCAGGGCTGGAGCTTCTGCACTGAAATTTGGGGGAGCTGGTCAGGCTGGGAGGGAGGGAGAGCAGCAAAAGGGATGAAGGATCCTGATGGTGTCACCCCCAGTGAGCCAGCAGGAATTCCCAAATCCTGGATTTCAACCCAGGACATCCCAAATCCCACTGCGAACCCTCAACTTAAAAACCAGAATTAAACACCCCAGAGTGGTTTAAAACTTTACACTGAGATTTTTCCCCTGCAGAGCAGCAAAGGGCCTGTCCACACCACAAAACATAACAAGTAAAAACGCCGTGAAATTTGAATTTTTGGGGCAGCTTAGAGGTGAAAACCCCACTCACTTGTAGACGGTGCCGCCGTTGCCGTGGCCGAGGATGTCTCGGTATCGAATGTCTTGTTCATTCATCTCCACAAGAAAGAAAGAAAAACAAAAGAGATGTCATGCCGGGGATGGAAATGTCAAGGAAAAGCAACTCCAGGCCATAAACAACAAGCAGTCTGGGTCATTTCAAGTTCAGCTGCAAGAACGAGAAGATCAATACAACATTTGCTGTCCAATTTATAAAAGACGATACCAAGGGACAAAGTGATGGAAAGTTTAATGACAATTTGTTTGCCTGGGTCATTTCATTAAAGTTTGATAAAAGGTGTCAAAATGGAATGATATAATATAGCTCAGGAGGGTCAGGGCAGTGCTGCTGAGAGGAAAAGGGGCTCCAGAGCAGCACATCAGCAGAGCCAAAGTTGGAGGTGAATGGGAACAGCCCTGGCAGCTGGAAAAGTTTGGTACCCAAAGAAAAATTTAAAAAAACCTAAAGCAAATTTTTGTATCTAAAGAAAAATCAGCCTGGAACTCCAATCCAAGTGATTTTCCTTGAGACACACAGCAAATTCTTGTATCTAAAGAAAAATCTTTAAAAATCTCAAGCAAATTTTTGTATCTAAAGAAAAATTTTTAAAAAATCTAAAGCAAATTTTTGTATCTAAAGAAAAATCGTCCTGGAACTCCAGTCCAAGTAATTTTCCTTGAAACACAAAGCAAATTCTTGTATCTAAAGGAAAATTTAAAAAAACCTAAAGCAAATTTTTTGTATCTAAAGAAAAATCAGCCTGGAACTCCAATCCAAGTGATTTTCCTTGAAACACACAGCAAATTCTTGTATCTAAAGAAAAACTGTTAAAAATCTAAAGCAAATTTTAGTATCTGAAGAAAAATCAGTCTGGAATCCCAGTCCAAGTGATTTTCCTTGAGACACACAGCAAATTCTTCTATTTAAAGAAAAATCTTAAAAAACCTAAAGCAAATTTTTTGTATCTAAATAAAAATCAGCCTGGAATCCCAATCCAAGGGATTTTCCTTGAGACACACAGCAAATTCTTATATCTAAAGAAAAATTTAAAAAAACCTAAAGCAATTTTTTGTATCTAAAGAAAAACCAGCCTGGAACCCCAATCCAAGTAATTTTCCCTGAAACACACAGCAAATTCTTCTAGCTAAAGAAAAATTTTTAAAAATCTAAACTAAGTGTTTGTATCTGAAGAAAAATTGGCCTGGAACCTCAATCCAAGTGATTTTCCTTGAGACACACAGCAAATTCTTGTATCTAAAGAAAAACTGTTAAAAATCTAAAGCAAATTTTTGTATCTAAAGAAAAATCAGCCTGGAACCCCAATCCAAGTAATTTTCCCTGAAACACACAGCAAATTCTTCTAGCTAAAGAAAAATTTAAAAAAATCTAAACCAAGTGTTTGTATCTAAATAAAAATCAGCCTGAAAAACCCCAGTCCAAGGGATTTTCCTTGAAACACACAGCAAATTCTTGTATCTAAAGAAAAATTTTAAAAAATCTAAAGCAAATTTTTGTATCTAAATAAAAATCAGCCTGAAACCCCAATCCAAGTGGTTTTCCCTGAAACACACAGAAAATTCTTGTATCTAAAGAAAAATCTTTAAAAATCTAAAGCAAATTTTTGTATCTAAAGTAAAATCAGCCTGGAATCCCAATCCAAGGGATTTTCCTTGAGACACACAGCAAATTCTTGTATCTAAAGAAAAATCTTTAAAAACCTAAAGCAAATTTTTTGTATCTTGCACATTTATACTTTAAAAGAAATATTTTGAACAGAATTAATTCTGGGTTAAAAGCAATTTTCCAGAAAGATTCCCCTGTTACCTGATCATTTTAAGCAAATCCTGCTTTGAAAAGATATTTTCCTAGGAAACATGAACTCATTTTCAGTAATTCCTTGTGTTTTAGAGGACACCAAGTTAAATATTTCACATGGCTTGGCCTGGCTGCTTAAAGATGTCATTTTTGTGTATTAACACAAGGGATGATAACAAGCTCAAATGTCCCAAAGAGTCAATACTCAGCATTTCCAATGACCAGAAAATGAAATATTTTATTGATTTAAAAGAAGTCGCAAGGGCAGAAATGATTAATCCAAAATTGATGGTTTTTCCTTTCACTACCTGAGCAAAAATTGTGGTTTCTCACTGGAATTGCTACACAGGGATGGGAAAACCTGAGCTGAGACAACTCAAAACAGAAGGTGATGATTTTATTATTTATTTGTAATTAAACCTGGGCCAGGTTCCTTAGGATGCCAAATTCCCAATTAGTCATGGTGAAACCAGGGTGGGTTATTGGAAATAAATACCAAATTCCCAATTAATACTGGTGGAACCAGGGTGGGTTATTGGAAATAAATGCCAAATTCCCAATTAATCCCGGTGATACCAGGGTGGGTTATTGGAAATAAACGCCAAATTCCCAATTAGTCATGGTGAAACCAGGGTGGGTTATTGGAAATAAACACCAAATTCCCAATTAATCCCAGTGAAATCAGGGTGGGTTATTGGAAATAAATGCCAAATTCCCAATGAATCCTGGGGACACCAGGGTGGTTTTTGTGCATTATTAAAATCCAAATTTCTAACGAATCCTGGTGGAACCAGGGTGGGTTTTGTGCATTATTAAAATCCAAATTCCCAATGAATCCTGGTGGAACCAGGGTGGGTTTTGTGCATTATTAAAATCCAAATTCCCAATGAATCTTGGTGAAATCAGGGTGAGTTTTTGTAAGTTATTAAGTGCCAAATTCCCAATTACTCCTGATGAAATCGAGGTGGGTTTTTTGTAAATATATAAGAAAATTCCAAATGAATCCTGGTGGAACCAGGATGGTTTTTGTGAATTATTAAAATCCAAATTCCCAATGAATCCTGGTGAAACCAGGGTGGGTTATTGGAAATAAATGACAAATTCCCAGTGAATCCTGGTGAAACCAGGGTGGTTTTTGTGCATTATTAAAATCCAAATTCCCAATGAATCCTGGTGAAACCAAGGTGGGTTTTTTGTAAATATATAACAAAATTCCCAATGAATCCTGGTGAAACCAGGGTGGTTTTTGTAAATAAATAGTCAAATTCCCAGTGAATCCTGGTGAAACCAGGGTGGTTTTTGTGAATTATTAAAATCCAAATTCCCAGTGAATCCTGGTGAAACCAGGGTGGTTTTTGTAAATAAATAGTCAAATTCCCAGTGAATCCTGGTGGAACCAGGGTGGTTTTTGTGCATTATTAAAATCCAAATTCCCAATGAATCCTGGTGAAATCGGGGTGGGGTTTTGTGAATTATTAAAATCCAAATTCCCAATGAATCCTGGTGAAACCAGGGAGGGTTTTTGTAACTTATTAAGTGCAAAATTCCCAATTACTCCTGGTGAAATCGAGGTGGGTTTTTTGTAAATATATAACAAAATTCCCAATGAACCCTGGTGGAACCAAGGTGGTTTTTGTGCATTATTAAAATCCAAATTCCCAGTGAATCCTGGTGGAACCAGGGTGTTTTTGTGCATTATTAAAATCCAAATTCCCAATGAATCCTGGTGGAAGCAGGGTGGTTTTTGTGCATTATTAAAATCCAAATTCCCAGTGAATCCTGGTGGAAGCAGGGTGGTTTTTGTGAATTATTAAAATCCAAATTCCCAATGAATCCTGGTGGAACCAAGGTGGGTTTTGTGAATTATTAAAATCCAAATTCCCAATGAATCCTGGTGGAACCAAGGTGGGTTTTTTGTAAATATATAACAAAATTCCCAATGAATCCTGGTGGAACCAGGGTGGTTTTTGTGCATTATTAAAATCCAAATTCCCAATTAATCCCGGTGAAACCAGGGTGGTTTTTGTACATTATTAAAATCCAAATTCCCAGTGAATCCTGGTGGAACCAGGGTGGGTTTTTGTGAATAAATAGTCAAATTCCCAATTAATCCTGGTGAAACCAGGGTGGGTTTTTGTAAGTTATTAAGTGCCAAATTCCCAATTAGTCCTGGTGGAACCAGGGTGGTTTTTGTGCATTATTAAAATCCAAATTCCCAGTGAATCCTGGTGGAACCAGGGTGGGTTTTTGTGAATAAATAGTCAAATTCCCAATTAATCCTGGTGGAACCAGGGTGGTTTTTGTGCATTATTAAAATCCAAATTCCCAGTGAATCCTGGTGGAACCAGGGCGGGTTTTTGTAAGTTATTACGTTCCAAATTCCCAATTACTCCTGATGAAATCGAGGTGGGTTTTTTGTACATATATAGCAAAATTCCCAATGAATCCTGGTGAAATCAGGGTGGGTTTTTGTGAATAAATAATCAAATTCCCAATTAATCCTGGTGAAATCAGGATGTTGTTTTTGTAAATAAACAGCTCAATTCCCAATGAATCCTGGTGGAACCAGGGTGGTTTTTGTGAATTATTAAGAACCAAATTCCCAATGAATCCTGGTGAAACCAAGGTGGGTTTTTTGTAAATATATAACAAAATTCCCAATGAATCCTGGTGGAACCAGGGTGGTTTTTGTGCATTATTAAAATCCAAATTCCCAATGAATCCTGGTGGAACCAGGGTGGGTTTTTTGTAAATATATAACAAAATTCCCAGTGAATCCTGGTGGAACCAAGGTGGGTTTTTTGTAAATATATAACAAAATTCCCAATGAATCCTGGTGGAACCAGGCGGGTTTTTGTGCATTATTAAAATCCAAATTCCCAATGAATCCTGGTGGAACCAGGGTGGTTTTTGTGAATAAATTTATTATTTTGTGAATAAATTTATTATTATTAAAATCCAAATTCCCAATGAATCCTGGTGGAACCAGGGTGGTTTTTGTGCATTGTTAAAATTCAAATTCCCAATGAATCCTGGTGGATCCAGGGTGGTTTTTGTGCATTCTGAGAGCCCAGGGAGGAGCTCTGGCAAACCCCCTTTGCAGGGAGGCTCTCGTGCAGCTCCTTATGAACTGCTGACACTCTATCAATGCTGAATCAATGGGTGGCATTTACCCTGAGTGACAGAAAAGAAATAAATATTTATATCGCATCACCTCTATCAATGAGGCCGGGCAGAAAGCTATTTCTGACCTGTCAATATTTGATTATCTTGAAGAATCACGTCCCCTTCTTTTAATGATTAATATGAATTCCTTATTAAAGCTAAATGGAAACTACTGGGGGAATATCATTAGGGATGCCTCAAAGCAGGAACTGCCAAAAAATAATCAAAATTAATGACCCAGGCCACGCTTAAGCAATGGTTAAGTGTGACTTAATCCCCCCAAAATGAACAAAAGTTAAAGTTTCACCCAGGAACCCATCACCGAAATTCTGCAGAACACAAATGAAATCATTTCCTCTCAACAAAAAGAGCAAATCCACTCCCATCAGGCTGACTAAAAAGTAGTGTTAAAACTGAATTATTTATTCATTTTTTGTGGGTTTCAGTAACATTGTTAATAGCAGGAGAAGAGGTTATTAATCCTTATTTTTTTAAATTTGGTTTAAGTATAAAACTTCATTCTTATTTTCTTTTTAGTGGGTTTTAAGTAACAATTCCAATATCATAAGTAGTACCTAATTTTAAATTTTTTTTTTGTGAGTTTAACTTACATTTTTCATACAGTAAGAAGAGGCACTTAGTCCTTATTTTCCTCTATTTTTCAGTGGGATTAATTAACATTTTTAATACCATAAGAACAGGCACTTAATCCTTATTTTATTTTTTTTATTTCAGTGAGTTTAAGTAATATTTTTAGTACCACAAGAAGAAGTTTGGTTTTAAAATTCGACACCCCAGGGAAGCAATCTGTGAATCTCTTTTAGGGCACCCCAACCCCTTGTTCTCTGTGGTTTAGAACAAATAAAATGCCAAATTCAGCCGACCACAAAGAGATTTTACTCTAAAATAAATCCCTTTAAAATAAATCAGTAGCATCAGAGAGCACCACCCTGATTTACAGGTTCTGCTGCTACTCCAGAATCTCAAGGCACCAAGGGAAATACATTACTTACCTGGGAATTCTGGAATATTAAAAATAAAATTTAAAACTATCAGGAATATAATAATAACTAATATAAAATAATATTAAAATAGTTTTTTAAAGTATCAGGAATTTGAGAACACTGATCTCAGCCTAAAATCCCCATTTCCAGCTGTATCCAGGGATTCAGCAGCGCTGGGCTCGTGTTTTGGATGGGGAAAATCTCATTTTTGGATGGGGAAAATCTCATTTTTGGAGGGGGAAAATCTCATTTTTGGAGAGGGAAAAAACCTCATTTTTGGAGGGGGGAAAACCTCATTTCTGCAGGAAAAAAACCCTCATTTTTGGAGGCAGAAAAATTTTTTTTTTTAAATCTATGTATTATATTTATATAATATATAATATATTATATAATGTATAACACATAAATAGAATATATATAATATATATATTCTATTTATATATATAATATATATTCATATAATATATAAATAGGATATAATGTGTGTTGTTTTAATATATTTTATATTTGGTTTTATAAATATAAAATAAATATAAACCAAATATATTTTATAATTTTATTTTTATTAATCTATATATTATATTTATATATTAAAATATATAATTTTTATATTTTTAATGTTATATATTATATAATTCAAAGTAATTTTATTTATTTTTATATTTTGAATCTATATGTTTATGTTTATTTATATTAATATATAATGAATACAGATAATATATTTTAATTTTTTTTTTTTGTTGCATATAAATAAAACCTTATAAAAATAAAATTTATTTTACGGTAAATTGTAAAATCATTTATTGCTATTCCAACTAAACTAACAGCTATAGCCTGTGGAGCTCCCATGAGAAATGAACTCCAAGAGTGAAAATCAGTTTACAAAACAACCTATTCTTGTGAAAAAAACCTGCAAAAACAAGAGTTTTATCCCAAAATACTCTGTAATGGAAATATGTAAACTACCCAGAAATAGAGCCATTGAATAAACACCCACACTGGCAATGAGATGAATTTCAGCAGATTGTTAATCAACCCATGCACGGCACCTTCTAATATTCCTGTAAATATAAACTTCATTCATTATTACATATTCCTGTAAATATAAACTTTATTCTTTATTACATATTCCTGTAAATATAAACTTCATTCTTTATTACATATTCCTATGAATATAAACTTCATTCTTTATTACATATTCCTATAAATATAAACTTCATTCTTTATTACACCCTTTTAACCAAACCACACACCTATAATCTTAATTTTATCAATTAATTTTGGAAGCTTTCTCCACACTCTCAGGTGCAATGCAGGGCTCTCTTGGGGGTCAGAGTTTGTCAGTGCAAAAAGTGGAAAATTCCCACTAACCAGGGTCCTGACAATACACTAAGTAAATAAAAAATTAACTATTCCAGACCAAAATCCAGGTATTTAATCCCATTTCCATCTCTGAATGAGGCTGACCATGAGCAGCTCCCTCCAGTTACCCAACACTGACTGAGGGGCCTCCATCCATTGGAGCTAAAGCTGATTTTGAGAATTTACTGGCACAAATTTCTGTGCCAATAAAAGCAAACCAGGACCCTGAACGCTCCCATGACCCCCAGTTTTGGGTTCAAAAAATCCCATTTCAGCTGCAGGAGCCCCAGCCAAAGCACCCACCTGGCCATTGGCAAGGATCTTCTTCAGCTCTGCAGAGGACTTCTTCAAGCTGGAAAAGGAAAAAACAACAAATTAAAGCAATTCTTTTTATTATTAAAACCATTATTTTATTATTAAAACCATTATTTTATTATTAAAACCATTATTTTATTATAAAGCAATTATCTTAAACATTTCACTCAGTCAAAGTGAGGAGCAAGGGGAGTTTGTGGTTTGATATTCTGAGATTAAACTTGAAGGGAAGGTGTGGTGAGAGAAGCAATGAACAGCTCAAAAAATAATAATAATAATAATAAAAAAATCAATGTATTTTCCACCTTTCAGCTGGCTTAGGGACACAAGCTATTGCTCACCAGCTCCAAGAGGGAAATTTGAAATAAATTTGGGTGTTTGACCCCAGCTCTCAAAACACCAAACCAAAACAACAAAACTCACTTTATTTGTTCCCTTTGCTTTTCCAGGGGAATCCATCCCCAAATCAATACAACAAAATTCCCTTTAATTTCTTCCCTTTCTTTTTCCAGGGGAATCCATCCCCAAACCAACAAAACAAAACTCATTTTAATTTCTTCCCTTTGCTTTTGCAGGAGAATCCATCCCAAAACTAATACAACAATACTCAATTGAATTTCTTCCCTTTCCTTTTCCAAGAGAATTCACCCCCAAATCAACAAAACTCAATTTATTTGTTCCCCTTCCGTTTCCAGGGGAATCCACCCACAAACCAACAAAACAAAACTCATACTGATTTTTTCCCTCTGCTTTTCCAGGAGAATCTACCCCAAATCAACAAAACAAAACTCAATTCTGACCCAAATCAATTAAATTTGATTTAATCCTTTTGCTTTTGCAGGAGAATCCATCCCAAAACCAATACAACAAAATTCACTTGAATTTCTTCCCTTTGCTTTTCCAAGAGAATTCACTCCCAAACCAAAACAACAAAACTCACTTTAATTTAATCCCTTTCCTTTTCCAGGAGAATCCATCCCCAAATCAACACAACAAAATTCACTTTATTTTTTCCCTCTGCTTTTCCAGGGCAATCTACCCCCAAACCAATACAACAAAATTCACTTTAATTTCTTCCCTTTCCTTTTCCAGGAGAATCCCCACCCAAACCAATAGAACAAAATTCACTTTAATTTTCTCCATGGGAACCTCACCAATCCCCAGCTCTCAGCCTGGTGAGTTAAAGGGTGAAACCTTTAATGCCCTCAAACTCCTCAGAATCTTGCAGCCCAAAATCCCCCAAAATCCTGGCTTTTCCTTTAATGCCCTCAAACTCCTCAGAATCTCACAGCCCAAAATCTCCCAAAATCCTGGTTTTTCCTTTAATGCCCTCAAACTCCTCAGAATCTCACAGCCCAAAATCTCCCAAAATCCTGTTTTTTCCTTTAATGCCCTCAATCTCCTCAGAATCTCGCAGCCCAAACTCCTCCAAAATCTCCCAAAATCTCCCAAAATCCTGGTTTTTCCTTTAATGCCTTCAATCTCCTCAGAATCTCACAGCCCAAAATCTCCCAAAATCTTGGTTTTTCCTTTAATGCCCTCAAACTCCTCAGAATCTCACAGCCCAAACTCCTCCAAAATCTCCCAAAATCCTGGTTTTTCCTTTAATGCCCTCAAACTCCTCAGAATCTCCCAGCCCAAAATCTCCCAAAATCCTGATTTTTCCCCTCCTTTCCTCACAAACTGCTCCCTGGAGCTCCAGCACAACAAATTGCCAGGGCAGCAACGTCTGCAAAACTTCATCTCAAAGGGACGTTCTGCTCTTATTACTGAAGTTAAAAAAAAAAAAGAAAAAAGTACAAAATAATATATTCTTGAAAGGGCTGCGCACGTGTCTTGATCACAGATCATTATTAACAGGAACAGTGAAAACACAGATTTCAGATTTGGTGGCTTTGTTCTTTAATAGGCCTCTTGTTCCCACGACTGCTTTAAAGAAAAATTAAGTTTTCCAAGGAAACATAAGTTGATCTTGTCATCTTTCATGACTAACAATTTGTGAACATGAAACAAAGAGAGACTTTCAATTACTTCAAAAACAAAACTCCTGGTGCAGAGGGGTTTGGAAAAGGAATGGCAATTAACCACCAGATAAGGTGACAAGAATCTTCTAGAAGCTTCATTTTCAATGCACTTGAAGAACAAGCTCAAAGTACAGGAGGAACTGAGAGGAAGCAGCAGCAGTGACAGAAAAATCAGCTTTATTTAGCCCAGCCTGGGGGGCTGCAGAGCACACAGATATTCTGATTTATTCTCTTTCCATTGCAGAGTTTTGGGATGGGATCGAATGTTTCCCCAGCGATGGGGAAAACTTGGCCAGGGTGGGATTTTTTAAAATCTCCACAATTCCAGAGCCACCAAAGGGAGCAGCAAATTGGGATTGCTTGGTTTGGATGGGGTTTGCAGTGGGGAAAAATCCCAGTTCTGCTGCTGGGATCTCCCACAAAAAATGGGATTTGTGGGAGTGTCCCACCTTCAGGACAGGCCCCCAAAATTCACCAAATTCCAAACGTGCCCAAAGCACCACGAATGTGCCCCTCTGACCACATTAATCTGTGCTAATTCACCCTTTTAATCTCCAAAACATTCCTTTTTCCTTCCTTTTTCCCAGGGAGAAAAGGGAGCAGGATGTGGATGCACAGATAAATGGAATATTGTGTGCTTGTTAGAATAACAGAATAATTTAGGCTGAAAGGAGCCCCCAGAGAATTCCATTCCCATGGCTCAGTTATGCTCTTTAGGAAGAAGATGGAGCCAGACCCTCCTTATTTCTTTTTAAGGATACAGAAGGGGTTTTTGTAGGTTTTTACCATCAGGATTATGACTTCCTGTGACAATTAATGTAATAAAAAGGAGTTTATCCTCCAGCATTTGTAAAACAAATAGAAAAAAAAAAAAAAAAAAAAAGCAGAGAATGATTTCTCTTGCATTTTAAGAACCTTAACATGAATTTTCAAATTAGGGCTGGGATGTAAAAAGCAAGATAAGGGGGATGGACCCCAAAACTTGGCTGGAACTGTAGGAAACAGGCACTTAAAGGATTTTTTGGAAATCCTACCCCACCCTAACAAACCTACATAAGTTTATTATTTGGGTTATTTATTGGTACAAACCTATGAATGGGAATCAAGCTTTCAAATCAAGGAGTCCTGGAAATTGCACCTCAGTGCTTTTTAAATTTAGAGCCACCAGCAAATCCTCATTTCTTCTTAAAAGACCCACCAAATCCTCATTTCGCCAGCAGCAAACCCTGATTTCTCCTCAAACACCCATCAAACCCTCATTTCTTCCAGGAATTCCCACCAATCTCTCATTTCTGCAATAGCAAACACTAATTTCTCTCTGAAATTCTCAGCAATCCCTCATCTCTCCACCAGCAAACCCCCATTTCTCCTGAAACACCCAGCAAACCCTAATTTCTCACTGAAACACCCAACAAACCCCAATTTCTTGCTGAAAAACCCATAAAATCCTTATTTCTCCACCAGCAAACCCTTATTTCCTCTTGAAACACCAATCAAACCCCAATTTCTCCCTGAAACCTCCATCAAACCCCAATTTCTCCATCATCAAACCCCAATTTCTCCCTGAAACACCCAACAAACCCCAATTTCTCCAGCAGCAAACCCCAATTTCTCCTGAGACACCCATCAAACCCCATTTCCCCACCAGCTAACCCTTATTTCCTCCTGAAACACCCATCAAACCCTAATTTTTTTCTGAACTTCTCAGCAATCTCCCATTTCTCCACCAATTTCCCTGAAACACCCAGAAAACCCTGATTTTTCCAGCAGCAAACCCCAATTTCTCCCTGAAACACCCAGAAAACCCCAATTTCTCTCTGAAACACCCAGAAAACCCTAATTTCTCCCTCAAACACCCAAAAACCTCAACTCCCCACCATCAAACCCCAATTTCTCCCTGAAGCACCTCCAATCCCCAATTTCTCCCTGAAACTCCCCCCAATCCCCAATTTCTCCATCATCAAACCCAAATTTCTCCATCATCAAACCCAAATTTCTCCCTGAAACACCCCCCAAATCCCAACTTCTCCCTGAAACACCCAACAAACCCCAATTTCTCCCTGAAACACTCAACAAACCCCAATTTCTCCCTGAAACACCCAACAAACCCCAATTTCTCCCTGAAACACCCAACAAACCCCAATTTCTCCACCATCAAACCCCAATTTCTCCCTGAAACACCCAACAAACCCCAATTTCTCCCTGAAACACCCCCCAAATCCCAATTTCTCCATCATCAAACCCCAATTTCTCCCTCAAACACCCAACAAACCCCAACTTCTTCCTGAAACACTCAACAAACCCAAATTTCTCCCTGAAACATTCCCCAAACCCCAATTTCTCCCTGAAACACCCAACAAACCCCAATTTCCCCACCATCAAACCCCAATTTCTCCCTGAAACACTCAACAAACCCCAATTTCTCTGTGAAACACCCAAAAACCCCAATTTCTCCCTGAAACACTCAACAAACCCCAATTTCTCCCTGAAACTCCCCCCAATCCCCAATTTCTCCATCATCAAACCCCAATTTCTCCATCATCAAACCCCAATTTCTACCTGAAACACCCAGCAAACCCCAATTTCTCCATCATTAAACCCCAGTTTCTCCCTGTAACACCCAAACCCCAATTTCTCCCTGAAACTCCCCCCAATCCCCAATTTCTCCACCACCAAACCCCAATTTCTCCCTCAAACACCCAACAAACCCCAATTTCTCCATCATCAAACCCCAATTTCTCCACCATCAAACCCCAATTTCTACCTGAAACACCCAACAAACCCCAATTTCTCCCTGAAACACCCCCAATCCCCAATTTCTCCATCATGAAACCCCAATTTCTCCCTGAAACACCCCCCAAACCCCAATTTCTCCCTGAAACACCCCCCAAACCCCAATTTCTCCCTCAAACACCCCCCAAACCCCAATTTCTCCCTGAAACACCCCCCAAACCCCAATTTCTCCACCATCAAACCCTAATTTATGCCTGAAACACCCAACAAACCCCAATTTCTCCCTCAAACACCCAACAAACCCCAATTTCTCCCTGAAACATTCCCCAAACCCCAATTTCTCCATCATCAAACCCCAATTTCTCCCTGAAACACTCAAACCCCAATTTCTCCCTGAAACACCCACCAAACCCCAATTTCTCCATCATCAAACCCCAGTTTCTCCCTGTAACACCATTCAATCCCCAATTTCCCCAGCACAAACCCACGGGGAGCATCCCCACCAGCCCCAACCCAGCAGCACCCATGGGAGCCCCACCAGAATCCCACCCAAGCCCAGCACCCCCAGAGCCAGCAGGGTGTGGGGCTCAGCTCTGGCTCCCAAAAAAAGGGAATTCAGGAGGAAAAAGGCAAAAGGCAAAAGGAAAAGGCAAAAGGGGCTCACCTGTTGCTGGGCAGGGCCTCTGAGGCGCCACTGCCGGCCCCGGCCCCGGCCCGCGTGTTCACCTGCAGGAAAAAGGCAAAGAGAGGAGCCTGAGCTCAGCCCTGCCCAGGGACACGCTGCTAATTAACCTGTAATTTGCCACAGAGCCCTCGTCAGCCTGGCAAGGTTAATGAGCTGCTTGCCAGGCACGCTGCTGGCTGAGGGGGGATGAGGGTTAGCAGGCCGCGGCCTTCCGCTAAGGATGCGCCAGGAAATTGGGGGAGAAATCCACAATTTGTTCTCATTTTAAACACTCAAAAATCACTAAATGCACTCATAGGCTCCTCCATGTGATTGTAGGAGCAATAAGGAATTAAAAATCTAAAATAATCCCCCACTGTGGTGCCTTCCACAATTGGATAAATGACTGAAATCACAGAATGAGGTGGGGGCTTAAAAGCTTTGAAGTAGTGGCAGCCAGCAGTTGATAAATGAACTACTAAAATTGAAGAACGTGATTAGCAGAGGTTAAAAACAAAAAGGCAAACACATTTTTAACAAAACCACGCATATAAATATAGATGTATAAATATAGACATATAAATATAGATATCACAGCCAACATTTTGCAGATGGATCCTTCTCCCACCCTCGCCAAAGGAAAAAAAAAATCAGAATTAAAAAAAAAAAAAATCTGCTTGTCAGAGCTCAAGAAAGTGCAGTTTTATTTGACATTTCAATAAGTGGAACACAGCATTACAAATCCATCTAACTTTGCTGAAACAATTATTGAAATTCGTACCTTGAGGCCATGTATGTTCCGTTTCCCAGGAGGTTTGCAGGCTGAAACAGTAATTGACTAAATTGTAGAACACATCAGGGCCATTTACAAATTTGCTCAAAATGAATCTTTTCAAAAGAAATGAGGGTGACACCAAAATTAGCAGAGAGAAATGATTGAAAAGTGCCTGGCGAGACCCAGAGTGGGAATTACAGCCCAGGATTTTTAACTTGCAGGAGTGAGCATTTATAAATGCTGAGAGCTTCCTGACACCGTGCCATGGAAATTCTAATTCCTGCTCAAAATATAGCACAGCCCAGAGAACCCCTGGAAATTCCCATTTCTGCTCAAAACACAACACAGAGAACCCTTGGAAATTCTAATTCCTGCTCAAAATATAGCACAACCCAGAGAACCCCTGGAAATTCTAATTCCTGCTCAAAATACAGCACAGCCCAGAGAACCCCTGGAAATTCCCATTTCTGCTCAAAACACAACACAGAGAACCCTTGGAAATTCTAATTCCTGCTCAAAATATAGCACAACCCAGAGAACCCCTGGAAATTCTAATTCCTGCTCAAAATACAGCACAGCCCAGAGAACCCCTGGAAATTCTCATTTCTGCTCAAAATATAGCACAGCCCAGAGAACCCTTGGAAATTCTCATTTCTGCTCCAAACACAACCCAGAGAACCCTTGGAAATTCTAATTCCTGCTCAAAATATATGTACACCACATACAGATGTTTATTTTTAATGAACCTATTAAAAATAGAGAAAATATCAACTTTTTCCCCCCTTGAAGATCTTTTTATTAGGAATAAATAAAGCAGAGCCCAGGTAACACAGGTTGGCACGTGGAAATGTGCTCCTGACAGGGTTTTTATGGAATACAGGAGTTTTTGGGAGCAGGAACTGAGGCTCCCTCAGAAGTCAGAGAGGCAGAAAAGGAAAAGAACTCAAAGGATTTGCAAAGGAATCCCTTGAAAGGGAAGAAGTGGGAATCAGAGGCAGAAAAGCTGCAGGTGCTGCTGGGGCTTTCAAGGGGGGCTACAAGGGCACAGGAGAAAAGGGCTGCCAAAATTTGGGATGTTCATTAGAGAGGCAGGACAAGGAGACAGGGAAGGGGAAAAAAATTTAAAAAAGAGAGCAAGAAAGCAGGGAAAAAAAAAACAGAGCAGGAGAGCAGATTTTGTGATTTTGTTGGGTATTTCAGAGCAGCTGCAGAGCTCAGGGGTGGTTTGGAGGTTTGAAGGTTCTAACCCAGGAAAAAAGGGGTTTTAAGGGGGAGGTTTGGGAAGATGAGACAAAGCCTGAGCTCTGGAGCGTTTGGAGGGAGTGGGGAGGAGGAAATGCAGCAGAGCCAGAGCTGAGGTGGGGCTGAGGATCTGGAATTCCCAGGGCTGGCTCTCCAGGAATGAGCCAAAGGGAGAATTTTAAATCCCAAAATGTCCTTTAAAGCCCAGGGTGGGTGAGGTGTGAGCAGCTCCTGGCAGCATTCCCTGGGACTGGGTGTTTACAGGGAAATGCAAAGAGTTAAAGGAAAATTCCAAGATTTTCCAACCTACTGGGATCATCCAGATCCTCTGAGCCACAAGAGGAGGATCCAGGGAATCCTCAGAGCTTTGGCAGGGCCTGAAGGGGCTCCAGGAGAGCTGGGGAGGGACTGGGACAAGGCATGGAGGGACACACACAGGGAATGGCTTAAATGGGATAGGGCAGGGATGGATATTGGGATATTGGGATGGAATTCCCAGAGCAGCTGGGGCTGCCCCTGGATCCCTGGAATGTTCCAGGCCAGGCTGGACAGGGCTGGGAGCAGCCTGGGACAGTGGGAGGTGTCCCTGCCATGGAATGGGATGGGATCCATGGGATGGGAATGGGGATGAAATGGAATCATTGATATTGGATGGGATGGGATCCATGGGATGGGACTGGACAGGATCCATGGGACGGGATGGGATCCATGGGGATGAAATGGAATCATTACTATTGGATGGGATAGGATCCATGGGATGGGATGAAATGGAATAATTGATATTGGATGGGATCCATGGGATGGGATGGGATCCATGGGATGGGATCAGTGGGATGGGATCAGTGGGATGAAATGGAATCATTGATATTGGATGGGATGGGATCCATGGGATGGGATGGGATGGGATCCATGGGGATGAAATGGAATCATTAATATTGGATGGGATCCATAGGATCCATGGGATGGGATGGGATCCATAGGATGGAGATGGGATAGGATCCATGGGATGGGATGAAATGGAATCATTAATATTGGTTGGGATGGCATGAAATCCATGGGATGGGATAGGATGGGATCCATGGGATGAGGACAAAATGGAATCATTAATATTGGATTAATGGGATGGGATGGATCCATGGGATAGGATGGGATCCATGGGAAGGGATTGGAGAGGATCCATGGGATTTCAGGTCCTTCCCACCCAAACCATTCCAGGATTCCATGAGCCATGCCTGGGAAGGGGCAGGAGACCCCTCCCTCTCTTTGCCAATTTTCCATAAATCCCAATTTCCCCCATTCCCCCCAAATTCCTGTCCCCTTTGAAGGGAGCCCCAGGAATCCCCCCCAGCCTCTTGGCAGAGCTCGTTAGCAGGGCTTGAGGAGGCTCCTGTTAATTGCCCAATTCAAACTTCAGAGAGTTGTAAGTAATGCAAGTGTGGAATGTTTAATTGGGAGCCTCGCAGTATGATTATTTGTGTAATATCTGTTAAGTGAGGGGAGTTTAATTTTTAATTATTTCAATTAATTTATTGCTGGGAGATTTACTTGGAGAATTTCAACCTTCTCAGTTCCATCAATTAAGAGGCAGAGACTCAGAGCCTGGCCACTGAGAGCTGAATGAATTATGTAATGCTTTTTAAGGAGGCTTTTTCCAGCCATTCCTGGAGCTCAGGGAGAGCATTCCCAAAAAACCCTCCCGAGCTGCCTGTGGATTTCTGTCAGCTTGGAGATGACCTATTTTTGACCAGCCTCAGTCCACAGCATTGATTACATCTGTCCCTGTTCAGAATTATTGAAGTGCTGGTGAATATCTGGGCATATAGAAATAATAATTATAAATAAATAAATGCCCAAATTTCAGACAAAATCCTGTCCTGGCTGGAGCTGCAGTGGTGACAGGGACACTCCCCAGCCTGGCAGGCTGATTAATGACATCAAAACAGCTCTAAAAAGCCCAATTTTCATCAGCATCCAAGCCTTCAGTTATTCATCTGCTTTGCTTGGAAAGAACCATCACCAGCGAGTTCTTTAAATGCACTTAAATATGTACTCTGCAAACCTCGTTAGTCTAATTTACTCCAGGAAATTAGCTGCTTTCTATGCAATAAATGCACTTTTCTCCACACTCCCCACAAGAATGAATTCCTCTCTCCAAATTACGAGGTAAACACGATGCTGTGTGCATTTCAACCTGCCCAAAACGTGCCAGGAGCTGTTCCAGGCTGGGGTTGGGATTTGCTCAGCTTTACCTCGTGGGTAGATCTGCAGAGGCTCTATCAATTGTCCATTCACTTGCTGCTCCATCACAGTGGAGTAATACTGCAAAAAAAAACAAAAAAAAAGAGATGAGTCAGTAAGCCAGGAATGGTAAAAGCACTTATGGATTGTGTAATTCTGTGTATTTTCATTTTCTCTGCAATCGCCAGGGTGCAGATCAGCCTTCAGAGGGTTCCTGTCCATCTGCAGCACTCCCAAAAAAAGGAATTTATAACAGGGAGCTGTGGGGCCACAGGGATCTCTCGGCTGGGAGAGCTGGGGATGCTGCAGCAGGTGAGGAAATCAGACATTCACAGCATGGAACACTGCAAATGCAATATTTGCAATATTCCACGCTGTAAATTTGCTCCTCCAGCAAATGCAGCAGCTGGAGGAGCCAGGAAAACCAAACACGGCCACAAAGCCTTGGTGCAAATAAAACCTAAATATCCCCTAAATCACCCCAAAACCAGGCACTTTGAAAACTCCAAGGGAATCCCTAAATTACCCCAAAACCAGGCACTTTGAAAACTCCAAGGGAATCCCTAAATTACCCCAAAACCAGGCACTTTGAAAACTCCAAGGGAGCCCCAAAGGGATCTGGAATTCCGGGCAGTGATGAAGGATCAGCACAGAGGACCCCAAAGCTGAAACCCCAAAAATTCCCTGCAGACACCCCGAGACACTGAGCAGGAGCTGCTGCAGCGATCCAGGGGGGTTTGTTGGTTAAAAACCCCTCAGAATGGGCAAAAAGGGCTGGGAAAGAGCTGAGAGCATCCAAAGCCAGCAGGATGCTTGGGCTGGGAGAGCTGGGAATGTTCTCCTGGAGAAGGGAAGGATCAGGGAATGCTCAGAGATCCTAAAGGAGAGCAGGGAATGTTCTCCTGGAGAAGGGAAGGATCCAGGAAACGTTCAGAGACCCTAAAGAAGAACTGGGAATGTTCTCTTGGAGAAGGGAAGGATCAGGGAGAGCTCAGAGACCCTAAAGGAGAGCTGGGAATGTTCTCCTGGAGAAGGGAAGGATCAGGGAATGCTCAGAGATCCTAAAGGAGAGCAGGGAATGTTCTCCTGGAGAAGGGAAGGATCAGGGAAAGCTCAGAGATCCTAAAGGAGAACTGGGAATGTTCTCCTGGAGAAGGGAAGGATCAGGGAAAGCTCAGAGATCCTAAAGGAGAGCAGGGAATGTTCTCCTGGAGAAGGGAAGGATCAGGGAATGCTCAGAGAGCCTAAAGGAGAGCTGGGAATGTTCTCCTGGAGAAGGGAAGGATCAGGGAATGTTCTCCTGGAGAAGGGAAGGATCAGGGAAAGCTCAGAGATCCTAAAGGAGAACTGGGAATGTTCTCCTGGAGAAGGGAAGGATCAGGGAAAGCTCAGAGATCCTAAAGGAGAACTGGGAATGTTCTCCTGGAGAAGGGAAGGATCAGGGAGAGCTCAGAGATCCTAAAGGAGAGCTGGGAATGTTCTCCTGGAGAAGGGAAGGATCAGGGAATGCTCAGAGATCCTAAAGGAGAGCTGGGAATGTTCTCCTGGAGAAGGGAAGGATCAGGGAATGCTCAGAGATCCTAAAGGAGAGCTGGGAATGTTCTCCTGGAGAAGGGAAGGATCAGGGAATGCTCAGAGATCCTAAAGGAGAGCTGGGAATGTTCTCCTGGAGAAGGGAAGGATCCAGGGAACGTTCAGAGATCCTAAAGGAGAGCTGGGAATGTTCTCCTGGAGAAGGGAAGGATCAGGGAATGTTCTCCTGGAGAAGGGAAGGATCAGGGAATGCTCAGAGATCCTAAAGGAGAGCTGGGAATGTTCTCCTGGAGAAGGGAAGGATCAGGGAATGAATGCTCAGAGATCCTAAAGGAGAGCTGGGAATGTTCTCCTGGAGAAAGGAAGGATCCAGGGAGAGCTCAGAGATCCTAAAGGAGAGCTGGGAATGTTCTCCTGGAGAAGGGAAGGATCAGGGAGAGCTCAGAGAAAGGAGAGCTGGAAAGGGACAGGAGACAGAGGGACAGGACACAGGGAATGGCTTCAGACTGGAAAAGTGGCCATTGAGATGGATTTAGGGAAGGAATTCCTGGCCTTGGGCTGCCCCTGGATCCCTGGGATATCCAAGGCCAGGCTGGGGTGCTGGAAGCTGCTCCCTGCCCATGGGATGAGCTTTCACCTTTGGAATTCCCACTTCACCAAGAGAATTCCAGGAGCTGCAGACACCCCCACGCAGAATGAACGGGGATGTTTCTGGGGACAGAACCATTCCTGATCCCTCCCTGGAATTACCAACTGGAACAAACCCACCTGAGAGCGGCTCCTGCCCCCCAAAAACACAACAGAGCGGGAGGGAGAGGGAGGAAAAGCCTCTCCATTACTCACCAGCGATGACAAGTAAATGAAATATCAATCATGTAAGCTGTCAACCTTTTGGGACAGCAATAACTGTTAACAAGTAGTCTGGAAAAATTGTCTGAAAATGGTTTGTCCTCCACAGGCCAGCGTGGAGGTTTCCGTGGAAAATGAAGATGCCAGTGGCTATTTGGAACATTGTTCAGGTATTCTTTGTAATGGGAAATTTGCCACTTATTGATCCACAGCGTGTAGCCCTTGCTTTCAGAGAGCTGCAAGCAACTTTCCAATCAGTGGCTGTCAAAAAAATTACTGCCTTTTTATACAGATACAAGGCAACAGCTCCTTAATTAACTGCACTGCCCGGCCCTGAAAAAATCCCATTTACAGCCCCCAACATCGGCCTGATCCAAAGCATTGCTGCAGCATCCCAGGGAATTCCGGACCTCAATTAAGGTCTTGTCAAATTCATAAAGGAAAGAACCTAAAGGGAAGGTTTCAAATTATTCAAAATATCAAAATAATTCCAAATAAATATTGAAATTACTCCGAATAAGTAGCAAAATGACCCCAAATGAGTAGCAAAATGACCCCAAATATCAAAATTACTCCAAATAAATATCAAAATTACTCAAAAAAAAAGAAGTAAAAATTACTCCAAATATCAAAATTACTCCAAATAAATATCAAAATTACTCCAAAAAAAATCTAAATTACTCCAAATATCAAAATTACTCCAAATAAGTATCAAAATGACTCCAAATAAACACCAAAATTACTCCAAATAAACATCAAAATTACTCCAAATAAACATCAAAATTACTCCAAATAAAAAAAATCAAAATTACTCAAAATAAACATCAAAATTACTCCAAATAAACATCAAAATTACTCCAAAAAAAAAATCAAAATTACTCCAAAAAAATTACTCCAAAAAAATTATCCAAATTACTCCAAATAAGTATCAAAATTACTCCAAATAAATATCAAAATTACTCCAAATAAGTATCAAAATTACTCCAAATAAGTATCAAAATTACTCCAAATAAGTATCAAAATTACTCCAAATAAATATCAAAATTACTCCAAAAAAATCTAAATTACTCCAAAAAAAATCTAAATTACTCCAAAAAAAATCTAAATTACTCCAAATATCAAAATTACTCCAAATAAATATCAAAATTACTCCAAATAAAAAAAATCAAAATTACTCAAAAAAATCAAAATTACCCCAATTACTAAAATGACCCCAAATATCTTCCCAGTTATAATATGTTCATATCTTCCCAGCTATAATATGTTCCAAAGTTATAATATGTTCATATCTTCCCAGTTATAACATGTTCCAAAATCTCAGGGAATTGGTTTTTTCTCCATAAACTGAAAAGAAATCCACTTTATTTCCATTTTCGAGAACACCTGCACCGCATGAGAATTCCCTGAAACGCTTTCCCAGCCGGCCAATGCTCCCAGTATTGGTTGCAGGCCTCAGAGTGAGCATTTCTCTTCCCCAGGATTCCGAATGAATCCATTCCCCAGGCTCACAACATTTATTTCCTGGCAAACACATCCCCAAACGGAGCCCAGAGCACGCGAGGAAGTTCAACCATCAAATAAAAAATTAGTTTAAAACTGAGGAGAAGAATTTTTCAGAGAAGAAGAAGCTGCTGGAGCAGAAAGAAGTCATTTCCAGGCATCCCATCATTTTGCAGGGAAAGCAGAGAGTTGGGCAATCACAACTCTAATGTACTGAAACTTGAACAGTGAGCTGGGGAGCATAGCAAAAAAATGGCCTTCCCAAGGCGTGGAGGAAAATTCAAAGTTTGCTGTGGGATCTCAGGATCTGAGTCCTGAGGTGTCACCGAGAGCACCCTTGGGGGGCTTGGGAGTCCTGGAATGTTCCAGAAGTGTCTGGTGGCTGGACTTTGATCCTACACAGGAGACGACACCTGTATGAGGACAGGAGGGTTTCACCGGGGTGAATGGTGAAGGGATTGGTTAATTAGAGAGGGAAACACAGGGTTTAGGATTTCTGTACAGGGGGGTTTAGAGAAGTAAGATGGAGGAATTGGGGCGTGTCCTGTCCTTCTTCTTCTTCTTCTTCTCCATCTTCTTTGGTGATGGTGGCACCTTTGGATTGGTTATTACTGAAAGTGCACTGGGTAATAAGAATAAATGGTATTGGGGAAAAATGATAAATATTGTACACGTAACCATGGGTATAAAGATAGGTGACTGTCCGGAGGGCAGCACAGTGTGCTCATGGCTGGCTGCTGAGCAGAGCTCTGTCGGGCCGAGAGAAAATCTTTTAGATAAACAATTAATAAACATAAAAACCGAAAGAAGAACTGAAGCCTCTTCTCGTCCTTTGATACGCGGCTGCCCCAAGGCCACCCCGGGCCTTTCCAGGCCCTCCAAACAGCCGAAAACCGGACAGTTTGCCACTTGGAAGGCAAAACATGGCTGAGATTTCCCAGGAAAAGAGGGAATTCTGGGGGGAGGGAGCTGCAGGAGCCAAAAAGGGAGGGAAAGAGTGCTCAGAATTCACTCTCAGCTGGGATTTAGTGCCTGAACCTCTCCTGAGGCTGAGCACCTTCCCCAGGCTGGAATTCCCTCCCCAAAACCTTCCCCAAACTGGAATTCCCTCCCCAAAACCTTCCCCAAACTGGAATTCTCTCCCCAGGCTGGAATTCCCTCCTTAAAACCTTCCCCAAGCTGGAATTCCCTCCCCAAAACCTTCCCCAGACTGGAATTCCATCCCCAAATTGGAATTCCTTCCCCAAAACCTTCCCCAAGCTGGAATTGCCTCCCCAAACTGGAATTCCCTCCCCAAAACCTTCCCCAAACTGGAATTCCCTCCCCAAGCTGGAATTCCCTCCTTAAAACCTTCCCCAAACTGGAATTCCCTCCCCAAACTGGAATTCTCTCCCTAAAACCTTCCCCAAGCTGGAATTCTCTCCTCAAAACCTTCCCCAAGCTGGAATTCCCTCCTTAAAACCTTCCCCAAGCTGGAATTTTCTCCTTAAAACCTTCCCCAGGCTGGAATTCCCTCTTTAAAACTTCCCCAAACTGGAATTCTCTCCCCAAACTGGAATTCCCTCCCCAAAACCTTCCCCAAACTGGAATTCCCTCCCCAAGCTGGAATTCTCTCCCTAAAACCTTCCCCAAGCTGGAATTCCCTCCCCAAGCTGGAATTCCCTCCTTAAAACCTTCCCCAAACTGGAATTCCCTCCCCAAACTGGAATTCCCTCCCCAAAACCTTCCCCAAGCTGGAATTTTCTCCTTAAAACCTTCCCCAAGCTGGAATTCCCTCCTCAAGTTGGAATTCCCTCCCCAAAAACTTCCCCAAGCTGGAATTGCCTCCCCAAACTGGAATTCTCTCCCCAAAACCTTCCCCAAACTGGAATCCCTCCCCAAACTGGAATTCTCTCCCTAAAACCTTGTCCAAGCTGGAATTCCCTCCCCAAAACCTTCCCCAGGCTGGAATTCCCTCCCCAAGCTGGAACTCCCTCCCCAAAACCTTCCCCAAACTGGAATTCCCAAGGATCTGGGGAGACAAAAGAATCCCCAAAAGCCCCCTGGAGCATGGGGAGGAGCCAGGCTGGGAGAGCTGGGAATGGAGAAACTCCTGGAGAAGGGAAGGATCAGGAGATGCTCTGAGATCCTAAAGGAGAGCTGGAGAGGGACAGGACACAGGGAACGGATCCAGAGTGGGAAATGGGAAATTGGGGTGGGATTTTTGGGAAGGAATTCCTGGCTGGAATTCCCGGAGCAGCCTGGGAATGTTCCCTGGCTGGGATTTCAGCTCCCTCCCCACCCAAACCAGTCTGGGATCCTCTGGATTCCCCCAAAATCAGCTCTGGGTGCTCCCAAACAGGGCTGGGCTCTCCCAGGTCATTTATGGGAATTTTGGTCCTTCTGGACCACAGGGAAAATCCCCATTTTTACCCCTCGTGCCCACTCATTTCCTTTGAAAAGAGAAGTTCAAGGATATTTTTTCCCCCTTTATCCAAATGGTTCTGTGGCCATCAGTTTCTCCCTTCCCCTTCTGCAGGAGATTTCTATTAATGGGATATATTTATATTTATATTTATATTTATATTTATATTTATATTTATATTTATATTTATATTTATATTTATTTCTATTTCTGGGGACGCAGAGATTTCACACAGCCCTACCTACACAAAGGCACATCCATCTGCCCTGAAAAACACAAACCACATCTTTAAATCCTCCATGAATATTGAGCCTGCAGCTACAATGAAACTCCTCTGTGAGGAGGGGTGAGGCAGTCTCCAGATGAAAGTAGATTTTGAAAAATTTTTAGAGCCCAGGGGTTCATTTTTAATGAGCCGTTACTTTAAGTACTGCATAAAAAATACAAGAAATTGATAGTCCATTTAGCCTGCACTATACCTAATGCAAAAGTCATTAAGATGCATTATTCTTAATGTTTCTGATATGATCAGTAAGTGAACAAGTCTTTTTTCTTTTTGAAGTGGAGCCTGCCCACGGATCTGGTGTGAAACCACCTCCATTCCGTGCAGAATATCAAAAATTAGAATTGAACACGGGGACAAGGCCCAGCCAAACACTGTGGGACAATAAAACACCAAAAAATATGATAACCACAGGGAAAAGTGAGGATTTGTGGCAGTGCACTCACATAGGACAGCATGGCCTTCATCTCCTCGTCGCTCCTGACCGTGATCCGATCGCCATCCTCATCCTCATCTGCAGAGAAGGCACCAGGTCAGCAAGGGAAGGGGACAGGGACAGACCTGGCACAGGCAGGGCTTCACCTGCACCCCCAGCAGCAAATAAAACCAAAAACGGAAAGAGAAACTGCACAAGGACTCTGAAATAATAATGTAAAAATTGTGTGTTATCTCCAAGTACTGATTAACAAGAATTGGGATTTTTGTCCTAAAAGGGGCACAGAGTGCTCAGAATTCACTCTCAGTGGGGTTTTTAATGCCAGAACCTCTCCTGAGCTGAGCATCTTCCCCAAACTGGAATTCCCTCCCCAAAACCTTCCCCAAACTGGAATTCCCTCCCCAAAACCTTCCCCAAACTGGAATTCCCTCCCCAAAACCTTCCCCAGGCTGGAATTCCCTCCCCAAAACCTTCCCCAAGCTGGAATTCCCTCCCCAAAACCCTCCCCAAACTGGAATTCCCTCCCCAAGCTGGAATTCCCTCCCCAAAACCTTTCCAAGCTGGAATTCCCTCCCCAAAACCTTCCCCAAGCTGGAATTCCCTCCCCAAAACCTTCCCCAAACTGGAATTCCCTCCCCAAAACCCTCCCCAAACTGGAATTCCCTCCCCAAGCTGGAATTCCCTCCCCAAAACCTTCCCCAAACTGGAATTCCCTCCCCAAAACCTTCCCCAAACTGGAATTCCCAAGAATCTGGGAGAAATAAAATCCAAGAATTTGGAAAAAAAAAAAAAAAAAAAAAAACAAAAAAAACCCAAGAATCTGGGAGGAAAAAACAACCCAAGGAATTCAAATTGTGTGAGAAAAGGATTTTGTTCATTCTGCCTCTGGAAAGGTAATAATGGAAAAAAAAAAAAAAAAAAAAAAAAAAAAAAAACCACCCCAAAACAAAAACAAATTATATATAAAAAAAAAAAAACCCACAAAAAAACACCAAAAAAACCCCACAAAAAAAAAAAAAAAAAAAAAAAAGAAAATGACAAAAAACACCCAAAGCAATGCAAAAAAGTAAAACATAAAAACCTCAAAACTGGAGTTTCAAACAGGAAGAGAGCTACTGGAGCAGCACACATCCACCAGAGGGATCAGAGGGAAAGCAGAAGAGGGATGAATTTATGGATAAAAGCTCTGGGGAGAGGGAACAGGCTGAGCTGGGACCACTGGGAAAAAAACAGGGGAAAAAAAGGAAAATTCTAGCAAAATATTCCGAAAAAAATCCACATTATCCCTTTGAAATGGTTGAGGAATTAACTCAGTTCCCAGCTGCAGAATTCCTGGTGGTGGTACAAACAGAAGGAATTGAAAATATGCGGATGAAGAGACAGAGAAAAATAAAAATTAATCTAAATTAAGCAGGCAAAGAGTAAAACCAGAAGAAAATCTGCCCTGAACCCGAGCAGAGCTCTCTGACCATCCCAAAAACGGATCCAGAAAGATTTCCAGCCTTCCCTCCTTGCCCAGAGCGCTCAGATCGGATTTTCCAGCGCGAACCAGAACTAAAAACTAAAAAAGGGATGGGGTGGGATGGGGATGGGAATGGGGATGGGATCCATGGGAATGGGATCCATGGGATCCACGGGATGGGATCCATGGGATGGGGATGGGATCCATGGGGATGGGATCCATGGGATGGGGATGGGATCCATGGGGATGGGATCCATGGGGATGGGATCCATGGGATGGGGATGGGATGGGATGGGATCCATGGGATGGGATGGGATCCATGGGATGGGATGGGATCCATGGGATCCATGGGATGGGGATGGGATGGGATGGGATGGGATGGGATGGGATGGGATGGGATGGGATGGGATCCATGGGGATGGGATGGGATCCATGGGGATGGGATGGGATCCATGGGGATGGGATGGGATCCATGGGATGGGATGGGATCCATGGGAGGGGATCCATGGGAGGGGATCCATGGGAGGGGGATGGGATGGGATGGGATGGGATGGGATGGGATGGGATGGGATGGGATGGGATGGGATGGGATGGGATGGGATGGGATGGGATGGGATGGGATGGGATGGGATGGGATGGGATGGGATGGGATGGGATGGGATGGCATGGGATGGCATGGCATGGGATGGCATGGGATGGGATGGGATGGGATCCATGGGATCCATGGGGATGGGATCGGATGGGAGGATGCTGAGGGCCAGATGCTGGCCCTGGGGCTTGGAGAGCAGAGGGAAATCTGCATTTGGGAGCACCAAAACAAAACCCACACAAAGCTGGGTTCACCCTCACCCCCACCTGAGGCAGCCATGGAGAACTGAACTCCAAGCAGGAAAATCCAGGGGGGAAAAGGAAAAAAAACCCTTTAAAAGCATCAATATCCATAACATATTTGAGATGGCAGTAAAGTGCAGGGAAATGGGCTCAGCAGCTGGGAATGACAGACTAGAGACTCGCAGGGAAGGCACAGGAGCAGATGTTGGGAGGCAGAGCAAAAATTCCGAATTTTCCAGGAGACTCCTGCACATGGCACTGCTGCTGTGGGCGCTGCCCTGATGGAGCATGAAGTTCACACACAGCTCGTGTGGGACAAAACACAAATGTTAACACCAAATAAAGTGAAAAAAAACCCATAAATGGCAAGGTCATTTATGCTGGTGCACAAAAGCAGGGCAGGGAAAACGCCGAGGTTCAGAAATGAAAATTGCGTTTTCCTCTCTCAAAACAAAGGTGGGAAAAGAAAAAGAGCATTAAATAGGACTGGAAGGACCATAAATCAATATTTCCTTTGATTATCCACAGGCAGAATGAGCCCCAAAGCTCTAAAAAGGGGAGAAATAAAAATAAAACGATAAAAATGAAAGGCCCTGTCCCAAATCTGCTCTGTCCCCCCTCACTCAGATCTTGCCATCCCCTCCATCCAAAGGAAAACAGAGGACAAAACATAATAAAAATCATAATTTCCTTCCATCTCAAAGGAAAACAGAAGGAAAAATACAATAAAAATTAAAAGAGCGCAGCAGGAGCCTGCTCCATTTGGAAGAAAACTCCAATTTTTCAGTATTTTATCCCCTGGGGAAAAAAAAAACTCCCATTTTTTCAGTATTTTGCTCCCCTTTGCAGCTGACTGCTCTCCAGACAGGACAATCCCCCAGGAACCCCTTCAAAAATAAAAATAAACAGGGTTTAAAGAACAGATATTAACCTAAATACTGGCTGGGAGGGTTGGAGGATTCCCATTTTAGGCTGAGACCCACAGGTAGTTTATACTTTTCATTTAATTTGAGCAATAAAACTGCACTGAGGAGTAAGAGCATGGTAAGGTCAGGCTGGTAATTAAAGCTCCTGTGTGGAAATATTCCAGATGTGATTAAATAATAAAATATTGCTTGCTTTAGTGCCATTATTAAAGTTGCATTAATGCATAAATATTTAACCGTGACGTATAATGAATATCGCTTATTTTAAAATAGTAAATAGAATCAGAATGTAAGAAGAACAACATAAAAATTATTTATTTGTTTCAGTTACAGCCCAGCAATGTGACAAAGGAATTGGCTGGCAAAAGTCACACTTACACTCAAATGCTGTGGTGGTTGCATCTGGCAAAACTTGACCAATGACATCCTAAAAATGCAAAAAAATTCATTAAACACCAAATGGGAAAAGCATGATTTGCAATAAATCTCTTTAATCCCTCCCCACTGCCCCAGAATAAAGAAGATTTTAGGGCACAACACAAACCTGCTCCCATCACGATGTTTTTCTCCTCCCCTCCAGGAAAACTCTTTTCTTCCCAAATAATTCCCCCCTAATTGCAAACAGCTCTGTGCTCTCTGCTCCTGCAGGTGAAAAAATCCATTTTTCCCTTGGGTTACAGAAAATTGGCACCTCACTGACCAAAACCAGCCATCAACAGAGCTTTAGGAATTTTTTTTTTTTGCTTTAAAAATCCCATTTTCTGCTGTTTGGAGCCTTAGCCGGGATCTGAACTTCTCCAAAACTCAGGAGAATATTGAATATTCAGATATTGGGGGGATCCACTGGAAACCCCCGAGGCAGCTCCAAACACAGAAACTCCTCCAGTTCCAATCCCTGCTCCAACTCAGCCTTTTTTAAGATATCAAAGAAAAACTTTTATCATTTTTTTAGCCAAACCACACCAATGCAGTCCCACACCTCTGCTCCAACCCAGATTTTTTTTGCTGATACCAGAGAAGACCTTTGAGTATTTTTCAGCCAAAATTTTCACTTCCAACCCAATTTTTAATTTTTTTTTTTTTTGTGCTGGGACCAGAGAAGAGCTTTGACCATTTTTTCCCATTTTTCCAGCCAAACCACACCAATAATTCCATTTCCACATCCATCCTCCAACCCAGATTTTTTTGCCGATACCAGAGAAGAGCTTTGACCATTTTTCAGCCAAAATTTCCACTTCCAAACCCTCCTCCAACCCTGATTTTTTTTGCTGATACCAGAGAAGCTCTTTCATCATTTCTCCAGCTTTTATCATTTTTTCCAGCCAAAACACCCAAACATTTCCATTTCCAATCCATCCTCCAACCCAGCCATTTTTGCTGCTACCAGAAAAGAGTTTTCACCATTTTTCACTTCCAAAATTTCCATTTCCAACACAATTTTTTTTGCTGGTACCAAAGAAGAGCTTTTACCATTTTCAGCCAAAATTTCCACTTTCAATCCCTGCTTTAACCCAGCCTTTTTTTGCTGGTATCAAAGAACTTTTATCATTTTTTCCAGCCAAACCACCTCAACATTTCCAGCTCCAATCCATCCTCCAACCCAGCTGATACCAGAAAAGAGTTTTTACCATTTTTCAGCCAAAATTTCCACTTCCAACACAATTTTTTTTGCTGGTACCAAAGAAGAGCTTTTACCATTTTCAGCCAAAATTTCCACTTCCAATCCCTGCTCTAACCCAGCAATTTTTTTGCTGGTACCAAGAAGCTTTTTTATCATTTTTTCCAGCCAAACCACAGCAACATTTCCATTTCCAATCCATCCTCCAACCCAGCCATTTTTGCTGCTACCAGAAAAGAGTTTTTACCATTTTCCAGCCAAAATTTCCACTTCCAACACAATTTTTTTTTTTGCTGGTACCAGGGAAGAGCTTCTACCATTTTTTCACTTTTTCCCATTTTTCCAGCCAAACCACAGCAACATTTCCATTTCCAATCCATCCTCCAACCCAGCCATTTTTGCTACCAGAAAAGAGTTTTCACCATTTTTCAACCAAAATTTCCACTTCCAACCCTATTTTTTTTTCAGTTTTTCCCATTTTTCCAACCAAACCACAGCAACATTTCCACTTCCAATCCCTGCTCTAACCCACCAAAAATTGCTGGTACCAAAGAAGAGTTTTTACCATTTTCAGCCAAAATTTCCACTTCCAACCCTATTTTTTTTTTTCAGTTTTTCCCATTTTTCCAACCAAACCACAGCAACACTTCCAGCTCCACATCCCTGCTCCAACCCAGATTTTTTTCTGCTGGTACCAGAGAAGCTCCTTTATCATTTTCCCAGCCTTTTTTTTTTTTGTTTTTTGCAGCCAAAACACCCCAACATTTCCAGTTCCAACCCAGCCATTTCTGCTGATACCAGAAAAGAGTTTTCACCATTTTTCACTTCCAAAATTTCCACTTCCAACACAATTTTTTTTGCTGGTACCAAAGAAGAGCTTTTACCATTTTCAGCCAAAATTTCCACTTTCAATTCCTGCTCTAACCCAGCAATTTTTTGCTGGTACCAAGAAGCTTTTTTATCATTTTTTCCAGCCAAACCACACCAACATTTCCATTTCCAATCCATCCTCCAACCCAGCCATTTTTGCTGCTACCAGAAAAGAGTTTTTACCATTTTCCAGCCAAAATTTCCACTTCCAACCCATTTTTTTTTCCAGTTTTTCCCATTTTTCCAGCCAAACCACAGCAACATTTCCACTTCCAATCCCTGCTCTAACCCACCAAAAATTGCTGGTACCAAAGAAGAGTTTTCACCATTTTTCAGCCAAAATTTCCACTTCCAACCCTATTTTTTTTTTCCAGTTTTTCCCATTTATCCAACCAAACCACAGCAACACTTCCAGCTCCACATCCCTGCTCCAACCCAGATTTTTTTGCTGATACCAGAGAAGCTCCTCTATCAATTTTCCCAGTTTTTATCATTTTCCCAGTTTTTATCATTTCCCAGCCCCTCAGGAGCCACTCCAGGGCACGGCCCCAATGCCCAGCGTGGCTCTGCCCTCCCTGGTGCCCCCCAGGAAAAAATGAACTTTTGGGAATGAATGAATGAATGAATGAATGAAGCCCAGGATTTACGGCAGGAAAAACGAAATATTAAAAATTCTGTGGCACAGAGACACAATTAATAAAATGTGAAAGCAGCACAGGGGTTTCCACAGAGCCAACTGAAGCAAGTAATAAATACAAAACTTTCTGGTGGTGTCTTGGATGGGGAAAATAAATCAAGAAATGCGACTCGAACTATTAACGGCACACCAGAAATGTGCAGGGTGGATTAATTGTGGAATTGTAAATTTGTAGAGGCAAAAAGAAGGAAAAAAAAGCCACCAAAATATTTCCACGTTGATAAAAATTCTTCCATTCTGCAGGGTTTACCAGCCTCAGCCAAAAGCCACTATTGCTAATAAGAAATCAGTCTTGCCTGTACTAATTATTTCTAAATCCATTCATTTAAGCATTGGAAATTCCTCAGCAAACACACTTCAACTCTGTCAGATTTAAATGCTGGTAAATGCTCATCTATGGGCACAGAGATGCTTCTAAGAAATTGTTTTTAAAATGGTTCAAAAACTGCATTTAAATTTAAGGGGGTGTGGAAAGTTCAGAGGCAGCTCTGAGACCCCAAAATTCTGCTTGGAAAACTCCAAATATCCCAAAGCTCTGAAATAGGGATTTTAAAAATAAATCTTATTTTCCTGCACCCTTCCAGAAAAACTTTTTCTGTGTATTGAGGCTTCTTTAATAGTAAGCAATAATCAAAAAGTAATTAATAACTAAGTGATAATCAATAAGTGAATTACACACCCCAACTCCTGCACTAAATAAACACCAAAGCTTGGCCCAGCTCTCAATAATTCCATTAAATGAGTGTATCTGAGAGAAACCAGGCTGGCAGGGAAATCCCATCACTGTGAAATTCCCAAAGCGGCTGCAGCAGCTCCAGCCCATCCCAACCCAGACTGAGCCAGGATTAAAGGATTATTCCAAATTTCAAAGGATTACACGTGCACAGAGCATGTTCTGCTATCACAACAGAGATCGGGAGCAATAAAATACTCCCACTTGGAAGCAGATTATAATATTATATATAATACATAATACAATATATTATATATAATATACATATATTTTTATATATAACATACATATATTATATATTTTAAATATAATATATACACATATATACTATATTTAATATAATATATGTTACATATTATATACCTATGTTATATATTATATAATATATATTTGATAATACAATATATAGTATGTACCATATATATGTTATATAACATATTATATAACATATATGGTATATACTATCTATATATTATATAATAATATATAATACAATATATTATATATAAGATACATATATTTTTATTTTTATATATAACATACATATATATTTTATATATAATATATACACATATATACTATATATAATATAATATATGTTACATATTATATACATATGTTATATATTATATAATATATATTTTATAATACAATATATAGAATATACCATATATATATTATACATTATAACATATTATATAACATATATATGGTATATACTATCTATATATTATATAATAATATATAATACAATATATTATATATAATATACATATATTTTTATTTTTATATATAACATACATATATTATATATTTGATATATCATATATACATATATACTATATGTAATATAGTATATGCTACATATTATATACATAAGTTATATATTATATAATATATATTTTATAATACAATGTATAGTATATACCATATATATGTTATATACGATATATTTTTATTCTAAAATATATCATATATACTATATATAATAGTATATATAGATATAATACATATGTTATTCTAAAATATATAATATATATTATATACTATATACTATATATTTTATATTATATATTACATAATATATATTATATATTTTAAAGTATTATCCACTTGCTGAAGTGGGTTTATGTAAGAGATAGAGAACAGAAAAGCCCCTAAAAATGAGGGGAAAAATAAATGAACAGCAGGTGCAAGAGGAACTCCAAAACCAAATCTGTTCTCTGAGAAAGCAGAAAATGTGAAACTCTGCTCGAATGCCAGGGTAAACATTGAAGGCACAGCTCTCACATTCCAATTCAATTTGTTTTATCTCACTATGACAATGTGAAGTTACCCAGAATTAACACCAAGTGCTTAAATACCACTGACAGGAGGAATGCAGACAGCTTGAGGGGAAAAAAAAATGAGCTTATTGTAATTCATTTAGTGGGGCCTTAAAAATAAAGCTATTTACTGCTAACTCACAGAGCTGATACACACAGAACTTATTCCAAGTGACACCACAAAGAACAGCTCTGAAAATGAGGATGGAAATAAACCTGCACACCAGCCTGAAATGCTGCACTCACTGAGAAGCAAAATTAATAAAAATCAGCTTAAAAACCACCTGAAAATATAAAATAATAAGAATAATTTCACCAGCCTGAAATGCTGCAACGCTACACTCATTGGGAGGCAAAATGAACAAAAATCAGCTTAAAAATCACCTGAAAATATAAAATAATAAGAATAATTTCACCAGCCGGAAAGGTTGCAAGGCTACGCCCACAGGGAGGCAAAATCAACAAAAATCAGCTTAAAATCACCTGAAAATATAAAATAATAAGAATAATTTCACCAGCCTGAAATGCTGCAACGCTACACTCATTGGGAGGCAAAATGAACAAAAATCAGCTTAAAAATCATCTAAATATATAAAATAAAACCTTAAAGATAATTTTATGGGGCTTTCTGAACACAGAGCAGCCCCTGGGACCCACCTGGAAGGAGGAGGAGCCCGAATCTGCCCTCAGGGGTGCAGGCTCTGGGACATTCCCTGGTTTGGGGCTGCTCCCAAACGCGGCTCTGCAGCTCCAGCAGGACAGAAAATCCCAAAAACCCCTTGGGACAGGGGCACAGGGATGGGAGGGAGCTGGGGAGCCCCACAGGGATCGTTCAGAGCCTGGGGAACATCCTTGGATCGCTGCTCCCCAGGGATGGAGCCCAACGGGGAACACCTGAATCCTCCCCGGGCTCTTTAATTGATCCTGCAGCAATCAAAGCCCTGAAACCACCTGGAGCTGCCAGGTGGGGACACACCCAGCACTCCTCAGTGCATTGGAGCCTCATTTATTTCATTTTATTATTTATTTCATTGAATTCCTGCATTTATCTGACAATATTAAGTCCGGGTGAATGCTGTGATGGCACCTCCTGAAACACAACCAGCAGCACCTGAGTGCAGCAGCCTGACAGGGGATAAATGAAATTCCCATCAGCAGCACAGGTGGGACTGATGAGAATGGCTGAGGACAGGAACTGACTGAGGACAAGAACAGCAGCCCACTCCAGATCCTCTGTCACCCACTGGCCACGGTGCCTCTAGTTACTTTTAAATAGCCAACCTGAATTTACAGTAATTCTAGGATGGCAAAGGAGAGACCAAGAATCAGGGGTAATTTCACTTTATTTTGGGGAAAAAAAAGCCAAAAACAAACAAAAAACATGAAGCAGAGTTGGAGAAAACCAGGCCTATTTTCTCCGCTTTTGTTTAAGGGCACAGAGGGTCACCACAGGTTTGTGCAACCACCAAGGGGAAAGTGCACCTCCCAAAAACCTCCCTGGTCTGTCAAAGGGGCTGCTCCCACTCCTCCATCTACAGAAAGTCATTAACAATGGTAAATGTTGGGGAAATGACAGCTGGGATTCCTGTTATCCCTCCCAGTTAGCTCTGCAACCAACACTGAGCATCCTCCAGCAACCCAACCCTCCATCCCCACGTGTCCTTTCCACAGGATCAACCTCCTGAAAGACACCTGCAAAATCTCTCTCCAGAGTTAAGAACAGCAAAAACAAAAGTGAAAACTGAGTGTGCGCCCGAGGGGTGCTGTGGGAAGGTTTTCTTTAGAGAAATGGGGACACACAGAGCCCTGGGATGTGCTGGTAGGTGAGGTGAGGGCAGGCTGCAGAAAGCATCACCTGCACCCTGAGCTGCCCCTTGGGGCAAGGACACGAGTGGGAAGGAGTGGGACAAAAACCCACTCCCATTTCTGAGTGGGATAAACAATAAACACCCACTCCCATTTCTGAGTGGAACAAAAACCCACTCCCATTTCTGAGTGGGATAAACTCCCATTTATGTGTGGGTAAACAATAAACACCCACTCCCATTTCTGAGTGGAACAAAAACCCACTCCCATTTCTAAGTGGGATACACAAACACTCACTCCTATTTCTGAGTGGGATAAACAATAAACACCCACTCCCATTTCTGAGTGGGACACACAATAAACACCCACTCCCATTTCTGAGTGGAACAAAAACCCAATCCCATTTCTAAGTGGGATACACAAACACTCACTCCCATTTCTGAGTGGGACACACAATAAACATCCACTCCCATTTCTGAGTGGGACAAAAACCCACTCCCACTTCTGAGTGGGATACACAAACACCCACTCCCATTTCTGAGTGGAACAAAAACCCACTCCCACTTCTGAGTGGGGCAGGACAAGCACCCACTCCCGTTTCTGAGAAAGCAGAGCATCCTTGTGTGCAGATGGACAAAAACCAACAGCAGGGAAGGGGCTGAGGGCCAGGAGGCACAGCAGAGCCCCGGCCCAGGAGGGGACACCTCACACGAGCAGCGGTGGCCCCGGCCCAGGAGAGGACACGCCACACGAGCAGCGGTGGGCCCGCCTCAGGACGGGACACGCCACACGAGCAGCGGTGGCCCCGCCTCAGGAGGGGACACGCCACACGAGCAGCGGTGGGCCCGCCTCAGGAGGGGACACCTCACACGAGCAGCGGTGGCCCCGGCCCAGGACGGGACACCCCACACGAGCAGCGGTGGGCCCACCTCAGGAGGGGACACGCCACACGAGCAGCGGTGGGCCCCACCTCAGAAGGGGACATGCCACACGAGCAGCGGTGGCCCCGGCCCAGGAGGGGACACGCCACACGAGCAGCGGTGGGCCCGCCTCAGGACGGGACACGCCACACGAGCAGCGGTGGGCCAGCCCCGGCACAGAGCCCACACTTCTCCTGAGCAGGGAATTCCTTCCCAAGGCCCGGAGGAGGGGATGCCCTGACCCGGAGTGTCCCTGCCCAGGCAGGGGAGCGGATTTGGGCACTCCAGAGGTTCCCTCCAGCCCAAATCGGGGCACGATGCCCCTGCCTGGCACCTGCTCATCCTCCCGAAACCTCGCAACGCCGGCGCTGGCCCGGGACGGACAAAAACCACCCTCCCGTTAAACATTCCGCCAAAACACACCCCAAAACATCTCCTGTGATCCCGGGAGGGATCCGGACACCCGGGGCGCAGAGAGCCGGGCATGGTGGCATCTCCTGATGGCCGGCACGGGGGTCCCGGGGCCACCCCCCGGATAAGGAGCGGGGTCCCGCTCCCGTCCAGACTCACTCACCAGCACATCCCTGAAGAGCAGCTGCGGCGCGGAGTGCACGGTCCAGTCCACGGCGGCTCCGTCGGGGATCTTGATGCGGATGACGAGCGCCTGGCTGTCCATGGCGCCGCAGGGGCCGCAGAGCAGCCAGAGCATCCCCGCCCCGCGGGCTCACATGCTGCGGCCGCCGGGCCGAGCCGGGCCGGGCCGGGCCGGGCACAGCCTGCACCGCCCTCCAGCAGGAAGGAGCCGCTGCCCCGGAACCAAAACGCAGCCCCGGGAGGAGGGGATGTGCGGCGGCGGCGGGAGGAGGAGGAGGAGGAGGAGGAGGAGGAGGAAGGGGAAGAGGGAGGGGAGGCGGCGCCATGGGCGGGAGGAGGCGGGCCCGGCCCCGCGGTGAATTGCGTTCCTCTTTCTGTGCCTCGGGTTTTGACAGCAAAAGCGCAGTTAAATGGCACATCCAGCCGGGCCGGGATTCCCGCTGTCCCATCACAAACACAAACACAAACTCAAACACAGGCTCCGGGCCGTGCCAGCTGCGCTGCCAGAACCTGCCCGCGGAGCTGGGGCACTCACTGCCCCTGAAGTGCCCGGCGTTGTCCCACTGTGGCGCTCGGGACACCGCGAGGGCGATTGCGGTGCTGGATGAGGGTTGGGGGCTCCGTGCCCCGCTCTGCCCATCCCTGCCTCGGTGTCCCTGCGGAGCAAACTGGGAATGGGCTGTGGGATTGGCTCTGGGGCAGCCCAAGGCCTGCAGGAGCAGGTTAGGGAAGGGCTGGGGGCAGTTGTCCAGCAGTGTCACACACGCCACAGCTCCTACACTTTACAGCTCTCCAGGGTTGATAGCCAGGTACAGTTCTCTGAGTCCCAGCTGGGACAATTCCCAGGTACAGTTCTCTGAGTCCCAGATGGGACAATTCCCAGGTACAGTTCTCTGAGTCCCAGATGGGACAATTCCCAGGTACAACTCTCTGAGTCCCAGATGGGACAATTCCCAGGTACAGTTCTCTGAGTCCCAGATGGGACAATTCCCAGGTACAGTTCTCTGACTGCCAGCTGGGACAATTCCCAGGTACAACTCTCTGAGTCCCAGATGGGACAATTCCCAGGTACAGTTCTCTGAGTCCCAGATGGGACAATTCCCAGGTACAACTCTCTGAGTCCCAGATGGGACAATTCCCAGGTACAGTTCTCTGAGTCCCAGATGGGACAATTCCCAGGTACAGTTCTCTGAGTCCCAGATGGGACAATTCCCAGGTACAGTTCTCTGAGTCCCAGCTGGGACAATTCCCAGGTACAACTCTCTGAGTCCCAGCTGGGACAATTCCCAGGTACAACTCTCTGAGTCCCAGCTGGAACAATTCCCAGGTACAGCTCTCTGATGTCCAGGTACAGTTCTGCCATCTCTGAGTCCCCCTGTCTCTCAGGGATGCAGCTGAAACCAGCCCGGTCCAAACCACGATCCATCTTCCTGATGAAAGAAAATCCCTGTCCAGTGTTTTGACAGCTCTGCCATCACAAAACCCCAAATTCAGCTTTTCAAACCAGCTTTTCACTGCCACAAGTCACAGGGAAGGCTCTCTGCTCCGCACAGCTCTGCAGCATAAAACAATCCTTTTTCTTTTTTTTTTTTTTTTTTTTTTTAAGAGAACAGCATTAATCTCAATTGTGGGCTATTGATCCGTGCATTTTATCACACTCTCTCACATTATCATCTCTGACAAACTGGACTATGTGAGTTATTTTATCAATTTAGAGGGGGGGAATGGGAGGTATATTTAATTCCTGAAACGTCTTCAAGCTTCTTCATATTCGGATTCTACTTTGTTTGAGCTTTAGGAAAAAAAAAAAATTCAATGGCCATTAACAGAGATAAATTCTCTCTCTGTTCAATAACTTTATAATTTAGTTCCTATACTAAAAATTAATAGAGCCCCAGCTCCTAAGGATCTAAGGGACTGGTGGTGCCCACACAGACATTTCTGCTCAAATGAACCTTTTACCTGCAGTCCCTGTGTACCTCTCACTCAGCTCCATTTCAATCAGAGTCATTTTCTATTACATTTTAAAGAATAGGACACAAAATGATGGAATTTCTATAGACCTGCAATTTTTCTAAAATGTCTTCTTCATTTATGAGACTATGGGGAAAACCAACTCAATTTGCCAAATTTGCATAAATATTACGTCGATTTTCCAGGGCTAATCACAACCTTAATCCCCCATTCTGATTTGTGTAATCAAACTTGAGGGGTTTTTATATCTTAAGAAGAACAGCACATCGATGACATATTTATTGATACAGGTTTGGTTTTGCCATGGACTTCTTTAAAACCCAAATTTAATCCGAAATTTTCATCTGAAATACGCCATTTGAAGCAAATGGTTGATATTTGTTTTATCATGCTGCAGAAGTTTTGCTATGAGATGTCAGCAATATTTATATATTATTCTTTAATAATATTTTTATATTATTCTTTATATATATAATCTTTATATATATTTTATTTATATATTATTCTTTAATAATGGGGGCAAATTGCTGTTGGGAGAACAAAATCCTTCATTTTTATAATACAACATATTCTTGAAGTTCTGCATGTGAGTAGCCCAAGAATCTCCCTGTAAAAAGTTCAAGTTCTCAACAGAAGGATTCCAGAATCTCCATTAAAAATAATTTAAAATCATTAAAAGCCTGATTTTCCCCACTAAATGCAGACAATACATATCTATATGTGGTTTATAACCACATATCTAAAACGATTGTTCACCCCCGAGGGAACAGCAGCCAAAATCCCCAAGGAACGAGGTGTCAGTGCTGTAATTAGAGGATGGTGAAGGCCACATCTTGCCTAAATTGGGGTTTGTATCGGTGAGGGGGTGTCGGATCTCAAGATCTCAGGACTGAGGTGTCACCGAGAGCACCTTGGGGGGCTCGGGAGTCCTGGAATGTTCCAGAAGTGTCTGGTGGCTGCACTTTGATCCTACACAGGAGACGACACCTGTATGAGGACAGGAGGGTTTCACCGGGGTGAATGGTGAAGGGATTGGTTAATTAGAGAGTGAAACACAGGGTTTAGGATTTCTGTACAGGGGGGTTTAGAGAAGTAAGATGGAGGAATTGGGGTGTGTCCTGTCCTTCTTCTTCTTCTTCTTCTCCTCCATCTTCTTTGGCCACGGTGGCACCTTTGGATTGGTTATTACTGAGAGTGCACCGGGTTATAAGAATAGATGGTATTGGGGAAAAATGATAAATATTGTACACGTAACCATGGGTATAAAGATAGGTGACTGTCCGGAGGGCAGCACAGTGTGCTCATGGCTGGCTGCTGAGCAGAGCTCTGTTCGGCTGAAAGAAAATCTTTTAGATAAACAATTAATAAACATAAAGACCGAAAGAAGAACTGAGGCCTCTTCTCGTCCTTTGATACGCGGCTGCCCCAAGGCCACCCCGGGCCTTTCCAGGCCCCTCAAACAGCCGAGATAACTGGACAAGGGGGAAGAGCTCCTCTCGCAGTGTGCTGCTGCTCTCTGCTGCTTTCCAGCGCCGCCGGAGAGCGCCGGGAGCCGCCCGAGCTGCCCACGCCAGAAATAAATATTTATTGCCACAGTGCTGACACAGTGAGCAGCAAAATCGGTACAACCTCGCAGGAGCCTCCGTGTGAGGATGGGAAACGCTCTCTCCCAATGATTTCCTGAGCAGGATCATTGACTCCAAAAGTAAGGAAAGAAGTTATTGCTTGGGTAATTCCCACTGCAAAGGAAGTTGCCCAGCACAAGAAATTTTCTATTTTTGCTCTGTCACAAACAGCCTGAAATGGAGTTTTGGGTCCCTCCAGCAGAAGTGTGTAAAAAGAAGAGGGAGGGAAACAAGAGCAGGATAATTTACTCCAAAAGTAAGGATAGAAGTTATTGCTTGAGTAATTCCCACTGCAAAGGAAGTTGCCCAGCACAAGAAATTTTCTATTTTTGCTCTGTCACAAACAGCCTGAAATGGAGTTTTGGGTCCCTCCAGCAGAAGTGTGTAAAAAGAAGAGGGAGGGAAACAAGAGCTGCTCCTGAATATTGCAGTGCCTGATGTGGATTCAGCTTTTCCTGGCCTGAGCAGGGAGGGGGGAGCTCATTCTCAGTGGGATGGGATGGGTGAAAATGCCCACAGGGAATTAAAACCAGGATCAGCATCCCCAGTCCTGCACTCATCCCCTTGGATAAAAGGAGGCACAGCAAGGATAGAGGCAGCAAATGCTGATTTCATTCTGCATCCTACTCAGCATCTCAAATAATCTCATTATTACCAGAATTTTTCCTGCTATGTCCTAGGAATAATTATATATATATAAATATACATATATTTTATATATAGAGAGAGAGAGATAGGCATAATATATATATAGAGATAGGAATAATTATATATATAAAAATATACATATATTTTATATATATAGAGAGAGATAGGCATAATATATATATATAGAGAGATAGGAATAATTATATATATAAAAATATACATATATATTATATATATGAGAGAGATAGATACAGATCTAGATATATAGAATATAGAATATAAATAATATATTATTTATATATTATATAAATAATATAAATATAATAATATTATATAAATAATATAAATATAATATAAATAATAAATATAACAATATAAATAATATACTATTTATATTTATTTATATAATATTTATTTCTAGTTATTTATTTAAAATATAATATAATATAATATAATATAATATAATATAATATAATATAATATAATATAATATAATATAATATAATATAATATAATATAATATAATATATATTGTAATTAAGTATGTTATAATAAAATAATATATAATAGAAATAATATACTAATATGATGTTATGAAAATACAATAAAATATATAATGTTATAATAAAAATAATATCGCTAATATGTAAATAATTTATGACCTAGGAATAATGTGTGTTTATTATGTAACAGGCTAAATAATTCCCATTACCTATGAAAATATTTTGGAGTACTGCTGTTACCTTAGCTGTAATTCAGACACTGAGTATAAAACACCTGGAGGAATCAGGATCTCTGTGCCAGCCCTTGCTTCACCAAACTCAGTTTATCATCCCTGCACCAGTTTCTAGGCTGCAATTATAAATAACAAAGGACAAATTCTCCGTTTCCTAGAGAAAATGGCACCTGATGGTTGTGTTAGGAACACACATTTCCCTGTCTTTTTGGAAAGATACAAATGCATAACTTTCTATGCTGATACATAACATTTCACGGTGAAATTCACTTTTTTTTTTTCCTTTCAATTGCCTGTGAGTGCAGCAAACTGAATTCCCTCAGGCTGGTGAAAAATAGGTCAGCAGTGTCCAGGCTTTTTTATCTTTTCTAAAGATATTCCTCCCTGAAAGGCATCTCCTGGAAAGGCTCACCAAATGCACCATGGATAAATTCAGATTCCTTAAAAATGGCATTAAAACTTCCACCCAGCTCCCACTGCCCTCCCAGGCACTCTGCAGCGTCCTGGAATACAAAAGGACTGTTTGGGACCCAAATATCAGGAAATAAATTCTTATTTTCAGTTCACAGGGAAATTCACTGGCCTCAAGCAGATCTTTTAAAGCTCTTTTTTCACAGTAAACCCAACTCAGACTGAAAGGAAACATCACAAAAGTGAACTTAATTCCTGCTAAATTAGTAAATATTTACGTTTTGCTTTAAATTATGAATAACTTTTTAAACAGTAAACCCACCTTGGACTGAAAGAAAACATAACAACAATAAACTTGATTTATGCTAAATTAGTAAATATTTAGCTTTTGCTTTAAATGATGAATAACTTTTGAAAACAAGCAGATTTTGTGACGAGGTAACTGCAGCAGTTGGGCTGTGTGTGGTTAATGATGCTCCTGTACCCCTCCAGACCAGCTCCAGGGGCTGCAGAATTGTTTTTCTGTCAACCTATAAATTCTTGAGTAACAACAAAATTATTGTGATTTTTCTTCCTAAATTATTCATATCTCACAAAGTACATAAGCAGGCCCATGAATCACTGAGCATGTAACAATCACATCTAATGGCATTTCTTCTTTTAAGGAAAAAATAAAACCAGGTTTGACTTTGTAATCTTGTTCAAAAATCAGTGTTCTAATCTGATACTTACATTTTAGAGTTGAAAGTTCCCTTGATCAGAGTTTTTGTCTGAAGGATTGCTTTTAATCATGTTTTCCACTTTTAATTCTATTAGGATTATTAATATCACCGCAAGAAATAAATTGGGTTTATAATGAACTACAGCAGGGCTCATAAACTGTGCTTAAAGTGATGCAATTACTTTCAAAATCACTCTAAGTTGTTTGTATTCGACTTTTTAGGACCTAAATGCAAAACCAACATCCTATTCTTTTCTAGAAATGAAATAAATCTTTCAAGGAAACTTGCAATATATGAGTGACAATATTTATTTTATATTCCCTGGCTGCAGTGCTGAAGCTGCCACTTGTTCTTAGGTGTATTTAAACTGAAAAATACAACCCAAAATTTAAATAATAACTTCTATTTCCAGAAATAGGGAAAGGAATCAAGACAACTCTCAGAATTATTAACTCACTTTTCTGTAGTGAACATGATTAAGGGGTTACAGCAAAAGCCAATATAAATTAAATGGCCACAGTAAATAATACATGAGGCAAAATCCCCTTTGTTTCAGGAAAAGTTGCTCCAAACCAGAGGCCTAAGGGCATTTAACTATTAAAAAAATACCTAAATTTCATTCAATAATAATAACATACATCAGGGAGATCTATAATTATGGTTTGTGAGGAGATTTAGGTCAACACACAAGGTAAGGTGAGGACAGATTTAAATTCTGCCCAAGTCAATGGAAGGTCAGCAGGAGAAAAGCTCTGGATATTGCTCCAGGGAAAGAGAGGGGAGCAGGAAAAGAGCACAAAAACTGATTTTTCAGACAACATGAGAGTACTAATCATAAATAGTATAAATAAATAGTATAAATAATATAAATCATAAATAATCATAAATATTTAGGAGTTGCAATCCAATCTTTAAATCCAGAATTAATTTACAGTGGGGGAAAAAAAGTTAAGAACTTTGTGTTGAACTGGGTCCACCAGCACGTAGTTCATCACCTGGTGATAAAAAGAGTGAAATTAAATCTACAAATATTTAAATAAAACAAAGGTTTGCATCAGCAGCCCCAAAACTTCAGGAAAACAAACAAACCCACCAATGTTTAAGCACAATTTGGAGACAGCAGCAGCAAAGGGCATTTCTTGGGGTAACTCATTAGCACCGTGCAGTCTCAGGTGAAACATTTATCAAGCATACAAAAAGGCCTAAAAGTGAAATATAGTAATTAAGAGCTGGGCTTTATCGATTGCAGGGCTTAAGTAATTTTTCAGAAGCCAGGTAAGATTTAATAAGTATAAGTAGTTAAAGATCCTGCCCTGGCTCTGCCATCAGGGTGTAATTGAGGCGCTAAAAAAGATCAGCTGAACGTGTGCTGATTACCACCTTATCTTTGAAAGGCAATTAAGCACCTCAATCATTGCAACAAGATTTGATTGTGCAGCCTTTATTGGACATTGATCTTTCAGCAGAGCAGCTGCATTTCCCATTAAGTGACAGCGGCAGAGTTTAACTGGGACACCCGAGCCCGCTGACCCGGCCCGGCAGCTTCAGGTGCCCGCAAGGATCATTCATATTTAAGGAGGTGCTACAAGGAGGAGCCACCTGATCCTCGGCGTTCCGTTTCTCTGGAGTAGTTAAGGGAGGTGAAACAAAAGCTCTGGGACGTCATCTCTGCCTCATTTAAACATCAGCAAAGAGATAATTAAGGCGAGGCTTGCAGGGGAGCTAAACTTTGTTTTGAATGGGAGGCAGAGCAGATCAAATCTGTCAGAAGTCAAAAGGGTCATCCTGTGGATCAATTACCCCTGAGTGCTGCGGAATTTTTTGAGACAGGGTGGTACAAATCCTCCTGGCCTCCAATATCTTGCATTCAGGCCAAAACCTGAGTGATAAAAAATAGAGAAGTTGGTATTTATAGCAAAACAAGAGTGGAAGTCAGATGAAACATCTCACCTTTGAAAACAAGTGGCTGGGTTTACAGCCACACATGATGAAAATTATTTCATGATTTAATAATGAAGTTAGCCCTGACAAAGAGCCCATTTTCCCTCTGAAGAAGTGCAGGCCCTCATGAAAGGAACGAGCCATCCCATACCTGCACTCTGCCCTCACACATCTCCCAGTTCATCCTTTAGCACCATCAACTTCCCCAGAGCAAGAGGTCCATTGATTTTCATGTAATACAAGAAAATATTACATTTGCTTAATTGTTACACAGTGAGATCATTGAACAAGAGATCAGGGCTCCATTTAATGCTGCAAGCAGCACGGAATTGCAGCAATCAATAGGGCAGTTTGTCAGGGATGCTCTCCAAGGAGCCCTGCCCGTCACTGCAGGCCAGGGCTGCTGCTGCAGCCATGGGAGAACAGGTAAGCAAAGTCAGCAGTGCCCGTTATCAGAAATCAAAGCAGCTGCAGGGAGGGGAGCTGCAGCTCCAATGAAGAGCTGTATTTATGGCCTGGTAATTAAAAACCATTTTATCAACCTTGTGTTGAGCCTAAACCTTTACAGCCAGGTATTGATGAGCTCTGTGGCAGTGAGTGAGCAGTATTTGACTTTAAACTTATGGGCTGCAGGGAAAATCAGCTCGAGGAAAATGCTAACTGCAATTTTTCTTATTAACGAGGCTCCTGGTAATGCCATCCCTGCTTCTTTGAGGCATTTGTGGCAAGAATATTCTCCAAAATTTACCAGTGCAAGCACTTCTCTGCTTGAAGTGTTTAGTGCTGCTTTTAGAAAAGCCACGTGTGTTGCTTCATTAAGTGGGAAACACTTCTGTTATCTGGAATGAAGTTAAGAAGTGTTTAAATGACATTAAATGTAGTCATAGCTTGATAATCATTTATTGAGGGAAGGTGATTACCCTTCAAAGCAGCCCCTACCCATTTCACATTTCTTTTTTGACTCGTGACAACTGGAATCACCAATTCCATCAGCAGCTGAGGGATTTGGAACTGGCAGCATTAATTCTGGCACTAAATCCCAGCACCAGCAGTAGATCCTGCACAGGTATCCCTGTTTCCATTAATTCCAGATTTCCACCATCCAAACAGCTCCCCAAAAGCTTTTTACTTTTGGCCAGGTTTCCAACTGATATGAAGTTGTTTTGTCATTGTTTGTGCCTAAAGCTGTGCTTGGTTGCAACTGGAGCAATCAGTTATTGAGAATATTGAGATATTCTTGTAGTATTCTTCTCACTCTCCCCATTAATTAAAAGCACCAGCAATTTGTGAATTAGCACAGGGAGCTAAATCTTCTACCTCACTTAGATTTTGTACTTACCTATAAAGCAATCAAAAGAAAAATAACAACACACATCTGGAGCTCAAGAATTGCAAAAGATACAAGCACCAAATGTAGTTTGGACATTTTATTTAAATATCATTTCAAGAAATGTGATACAGCCATTTTGCACTTGTTTTAGGGTGGGATTTTTTCCCCCCAAAGGTTCTTCCAGGTGATGGTGACCACTCAGTGCCAAGGATTTATTCAGACACAGTTACACCTGTGACAATTAATTCAATATGAAATATCTAGACAGGATCTACTACACCTGAGCAGCTTTATCTTTTAAGGGACATTCTGGAAATGTCAGTGCATTCAGAGTTTCCTTGCTCACAGGCTACAATTCAGTTCTCTAAGTTGATAAATGCATCTCTTTAATAAAATGATCACAAGTTTGTCCAGCAGCACCAGTCCCTGAGCTCCAGACACACCCTCAGAAATTCTAATTCTTCAACCTCACACCTGTGCACAAATAAATCTCTCACAACCAAAAAGTCCAGGCAGCTTCCTGAAACAGAACACTGAGTATGAGAACACAGTATAAAAACCAAATTTTTTAGGTGTTTTTAGTCAAAGGCAGCAGAGATTTGCAGCACAGAACCCACCAGAGGACAGCTATTCAGTTCAGTACATGGCTCCTTCATCTTCTTTGTTTAGGAAATAAATGGTGACCGGGCCCTGGCTGGTGTGAACGGTCTCTGTGACACGGGCAAAGAACCAGGAGCCAATTCCATACAGCAACGTTGGGATGCCTGAGGGGAGAGAAAAACACACAGAGTGAAATCCTGACTGCAAATTCAGAGCGAGGAATGGTGGCTCCAAAACGAACTGACAGGGAAAGTACCTCTGGAAAAGCTGCCTTAGAAATATGTGGTCTTTATTTAAATACAGCCATCAGTGCATCAACACCTCTCCTGCTGGCACGAGGCAGGAAGCACGAAAATGCAGGAATTATTAGAAAAAGAAATCAGGAGGAGAACAACATGAAAGAAGCAAAACATTGCCATGTACACGTGATTTCTAGAGATTAAATATATATATTTATCTTCAAATACTAAACCCCAACTCCCAAAATATCCACTTAAGTTATTGGGGTCTATGTCAGAGCAGAAATTAAAAAAATAGGCAGTGAATCCATAGATCAACATGAAGCTGCTCTGGGGAAAGTCAGTCAAAAACTACCAGCTCCAACAGAACTGCAATGGGCAAAAAGGTTTATATATATATATATATATTTCTATATTTAAAGTGACATGTTTTAGCCTTGCCAATTTATCCATCTATTACAGACAATATTCTATTTATGACAGATGAAGAAACAGAGCTGGATTTAGGCCCTGAGTTCAGAAACACCAAATTTAACATGCTTGAAGCTAAGTGCTTAAGCAGGATTCTGAGGGAAATAAATTGCCTTTAAAATAATGTTTTCCAATCATTTAAGTGTGAAACATGAAGGGTAGTTGTGAGAAAAACAAAGGTGTGACTGGGTGGAAGGAAAAAGAAAATCAGATTTAAAGGAGCTATTAAGAAATCAATCTTTGTGATTATATTTCTCAGTACATCAGCCTGGAAAGGTCAGAAAATTAAGAGCAGCAGACACGTTTTGAAAAAGTCACTGAAGGCTTGTGAAAAAAAAAAGTAAATTTTAAGAAATTAAATATGAAAATAAAGAATGCATGAAATGTTATGGCACTGGCACTGTCAATGCTGGCATTCAAATAAGCATTGAATCTGCAGCCAAAGTTCTGGAATAACATACTTCAAAACTTAACTATATCTACTTTTATATTAATAAGGTGCTAATAAAGCCTTTCATTACAAGGGTTTCTATTCCAGCAGCACGTTAGGATCCAAGCAGCCTGACCATCCCTGCAGCAGACACTGCCTGCAAGAGTTTCGCTCCAGAATTGCCCAGAGGACAGAGTTCCTCCCGGCACTCGGATTTCAGCTGGAAAACGCTCCCTGCCAAAGGCGAGAGCGGCTGAAACCCCTCCGGCGCGATCCGTGCCTGTCACAGGGCTCAGAGCCGCACCAGCCCGGCCAAACCCCCACAGGGCCGGGTACGGCTCTGCCCGGCCTGGGCACACGGCCCCGAACGCCGGGAGAGGGACAGCGGGGGCGGAAAGGAGAGAAGGGGAGGAGAAGGAAAGGGAAAGAAGGGGAGAGGGAGAGGGAGAGGGAGAGGGAGAGGGAGGAGAAAGGGCGAGGGGGAAAGAGACGGAGGGGAAGGGAAAGGAGAAAAAGAGAGGACAGGAGAGAAGGAGAGGAATGGGGAAAATAGAGGAAAAAGTGAGGGAAAGGAGAAAGAGAGGAATGGGGAAAATAAAGGAAAAAGTGAGGGAAAGGAGAAAGAGAGGAGAAGGTGAGGGATAGGGGAAAGAGAAGAGAAAGAGGGGGACAGGGCAAGAGGGAAGGTGAGGGACAGGGCAAGAGAGGAGAAGGTGAGGGACAGGGCAAGAGAGGAGAAAGTGAGAGACAGGGAAAGAGAGGAGAAAGTGAGGGAAAGGAGAAAGAGAGAAGGTGAGGGACGGGGGAAAGAGAGGAGAAGGTGAGGAAAGACAGTGAGAAAGGGAAAGAGAAGGAGACGGAGAGGGAGCGGAGCTGCCCGGTGCGAGCCGTGGTCCCGTCCCCCTCAGGCCGCCCCTCAGGCCGGACTCACCGGCGTTGAGCACCTTGAGGGCGGTGAAGAAGGCGTCCTGCAGCGCCAGGTCCTGCGGCGCGGCACGGGAGCAGTGGTACTTGATGAAGGGGAAGCAGCCGGTGCGCAGCACCAGGTAGTTGGCGCCGTCCACGGGCCAGTTGAAGTGCGAGAGGCCGAACTGGTCGTTGTGCACCGCGCTGTACTTGACGCAGAAGGAGGTCCAGTGGGGCAGGCGGCGCTGCCGCAGGTGCTGGCTCAGCACCTCGGAGGCGGCGGGCCGGGCCGGGGACGGAGCGCGGCCCCGCCACAGCAGCAGCGCCACGGCCGCGCCGTGCAGCCGCCGCAGCAGCGCCCGCATCCCGCGGGGCTCCGCGCCTGCGCCCGCAGCGCGCCTGCGCCGCCCGGGGGCGGGAACCGAGCGGGAATGGAACGGGAACGGAGCAGGAATCGTCCGGGAATTGAGAGAGAACGGAGCCGGACAACGGTCCGGGATCGCCCGGGAATGGAGAGGGAATGGCCCCGGAACAGAGCGGCCCGGGAATTGAAGGGAATTCCCCCCGGTCTGGGCCCCTCGTTCGGGAAGGACACTGAGGGGCTGGAGAGTGTCCAGGGCAGGGAACGGAGCTGGGAAGGGTCTGGAGCCCCAGGAGAGGCTGAGGGAGCTGGGAAGGGGCTCAGCCTGGAGAGAAGGGGGATCGGGGGGACATTGTTGCTCTGCACAGCTCCTGACAGGAGGGGACAGCCGGGGGGCCGGCCTGGGATCAGGGACAGGAGCAGAGGGAACGGCCTCAGGCTGGGCCAGGGCACAGCCTATATTCCATTTTTCTAATTAAAAGCTAAGGTTTTGAACCATTTAACATTCTATTTGAGAGGGGGGGAAACGTCCAGAAAACTGAGAAATGGAAACAGATTTTTTCTTTCAATAATTGCAAGCAATATCTCAAACTCAGCAATCTTAGACCATGGAGCTATCCAGTATGAACATGCTAATTAATCAGTTACTACCCAACAATATGCCCTGATTATTTACTGTACATGTGTGTAGAACAAGTAATTATTAATCATCACCAGCAACAAATTTCCCCTTCAAGTTCACCTCCCTGTAATTAATAGAGCATATAGTTTAGCTCTAATATCTTTCTTTAGTGGTGGCTGAGGATAGGAAAGTTGGAATGTGGTATTGTGCTGAAGGGTTGAAATAAAGTATTGAACCTTAAAAGTGATACAATGCTGTTGTGTTTCATTAATTACATTAATGAAGGTTGTCAATGATTGTAGTTCTTAATCTTTTGTTCTTCATCAATAGAATGAAATCTGGAATCTAAAATGAAATACAGAGGATCTGTACAATGTAACAGGGGGTGCCTCAGAGCTACAGTATCCCCTTGTTAAATGGATTTTATATGAAGTTTTAAGGATAGCCTTAAAAATGCAGGGATTTGTTACCTTAACCTAGAGGGAAGGTGATGAATTCTCCTGATCTTGAGGTGCTGGAGATATTCCAGGAAAGAGGGAGGGTGAACATTTCATTTCAGAAGACATCTGGAAGTTGTTGTGTTGATAAACTGCCTTTTTTTTTTTTTTTCTCTGTGCTCAGAGTTGTCATTCTAAATGTGGAAATGTGGGCTAAAAGCTTTTTTTATTTCTTTTACCCAGGGCTTTAAACCCAACTACCTAAAACAGGAGACCCAGTTTCCAGTCTCATCAGCTCCAGGTAACTCTTTCAGGAGAATGACCTGCTCTGTGCTGCACTGAATTCTGGCTCAAACTAAATCCACCAAGTGCTGCCAGTTAAACAAACATCTCCATTTCCAGCTCCGACTCCTGGGGAGCACAAATCCTTCATTTTAATTGTCTGCATCCTCTGCAGTTGCTGCCAAACCTGCTGGCCCTCACCTGCTTCCACGGGCATTCCTGCACTCCCTGCAGCTGAGCTGCCAGCTCCAGCTTTTGCCCAAACCTGGCATTTTTTGGGGCAGTTTCTGATGGAGCCAGCTCCAGCTTTTGCCCAAACCTGGCATTTTTTGGGGCAGTTTCTGTGGAGCCAGCTCCAGCTTTTGCCCAAACCTGGATTTTTTGGGGCAGTTTCTGATGGAGCCAGCTCCAGCTTTTGCCCAAACCTGGCATTTTTTGGGGCAGTTTCTGATGGAGCCAGCTCCAGCTTTTGCCCAAACCTGGCATTTTTTGGGGCAGTTTCTGATGGAGCCAGCTCCAGCTTTTGCCCAAACCTGGCATTTTTTGGGGCAGTTTCTGTGGAGCCAGCTCCAGCTTTTGCCCAAACCTGGCATTTTTTGGGGCAGTTTCTGTGGAGCCAGCTCCAGCTTTTGCCCAAACCTGGATTTTTTGGGGCAGTTTCTGATGGAGCCAGCTCCAGCTTTTGCCCAAACCTGGCATTTTTTGGGGCAGTTTCTGATGGAGCCAGCTCCAGCTTTTGCCCAAACCTGGCATTTTTGGGGGCAGTTTCTGATGGAGCCAGCTCCAGCTTTTGCCCAAACCTGGCATTTTTTGGGGCAGTTTCTGTGGAGCCAGCTCCAGCTTTTGCCCAAACCTGGCATTTTTTGGGGCAGTTTCTGTGGAGCCAGCTCCAGCTTTTGCCCAAACCTGGCATTTTTTGGGGCAGTTTCTGTGGAGCCAGCTCCAGCTTTTGCCCAAACCTGGCATTTTTTGGGGCAGTTTCTGATGGAGCCAGCTCCAGCTTTTGCCCAAACCTGGCATTTTTTGGGGCAGTTTCTGATGGAGCCAGCTCCAGCTTTTGCCCAAACCTGGCATTTTTTGGGGCAGTTTCTGATGGAGCCAGCTCCAGCTTTTGCCCAAATCTGGCATTTTTTGGGGCAGTTTCTGATGGGAAGCCACACTTGGGCCACCTTTAATCTTTTGCTTCACACTTGTTCTGTTTTTCTTCCCATCCATTTCACGTTCTGAATTCAATCTACAGTTCAAACAACTCTATTACTCTTTTAATGAGTGGGAATAAATAATCCAGTAGGGTGAGCAGAATATATTCCTGACTTTTTAACAACATTATAATTTCATTTTAAATCTGCAGCATTGCTAAACCCCACATTTTTGGCACCAGCAGCATGGGAGCTGGCTGTGAGAGACTGCAGAGCAGTTTTCAATCCTTCCATCAGCTCAAGGCTCAGAAGTGTTAGTAGTAATTAAAAACTTTCTTTTTCCCCCCCTCAAAATACGTTTCACACTTTGCACACGCTGTGAAATCCCTCTCACCACGGGAACTTTCAGGTCACTTGTTTCCTGCAAACACAGGTACAGTTTTCTTTTGTCGGGGCAGAACAAAGGCAGAGGGAAGTGCAGGTTCCATTTCCTCCCAGGACACTGCAGTCTATCAAGTGCCAGTGAACTAATGAGCCTCTCAGACCTTATGTTGTTCTGGCTTGGATCAAGGCTTCCTTTGCCTTAACCCTTTGCAAACCAGCTCAAGTGCAGCTAAATTCCACCTTGGCAAAGTCTCTGTGGGCTGTCCAAACCCAGCACCACGCTGATGTAAAACAGCAATAAAACCAGGAGTTAAAAAGACTCCTGTGGGTTTTTATTTGAAGCAGTAACCAGCATTTATGCAAATGTTTTCATCAGCAATGAATTAATTCTGTGATCAAAGTTGAAGAGAAAAAACACAGAAAATAATGTGTCATGCTGAGGGATCAAAGATCTGCTGTCAGGAAAACTGGGTGCTGATCTCGTGCAACTGCTTGGTCTTGTTTAGTATTTGTGGTAAAACTGGTTTGGCCTGAGCTTTTTGGGAATTAATCCCAAGGATATTTGCCATTCCTAGGACAAAAGCTCCATGCAGTGAGATCTGCTCTTCCTTGGTAAAATGTGGAGTGTGTTGTCTGGGATATTAAAGATTTGATGGATAAAGATGATTTTACAAATATAATGTCCTTTAACAACAGTGCAGAGAAGTTGTGACCAAAAGGGTCACCACTGTCCAAAATAAAGATGGACACTGCAAAAGTGATGGAATTCTGGGAATCACAGTGCAGGGAGAATTCTATTGATGAATTAGTGCTATTACTGTTCTTTTTGATAACTTGAAAATGACCCCGAAAGAACTGCTGCAGAAGTCTTTAGATAACAGCAAAAGCAGCATAACAATAGAGATGGCTCTGCAGAGGAATTGCTGGGATTACTGATGAAGTGGGGTTTAAATTAAAGCATTTACAGGCAAAAGAACCATGGAATAGTTTGAGTTGGAAGGGATTTTAAAAATCCTCCAGATCCAACTCCCCTGCCATGGCAGGGACACCTTCCACCATGCCAGGCTGCTCCCAGCCACAGAGATTTTCTGTCTCAGTTGATGCTGCTTCACACACCAGCTCAGAAGGAAAACCAAACCTGTTCTTACAGACCAGGAAGCATTTCCAGAAGCATAAGGAATGAGGCACTTGAACATTTTCTGTTAACTATTCTTTCAGAGCATCTGCTTCCCAAGGTTGCTCTTCTTCCAATCTCAGTTTGTTTTCTGCTGTAACTCCTAGAATTGCTTCAATATCTCGAATTGCCATCTGTAACAGATTCCAGGAATACAAGTTATTTAATGGGCATTATAATGGAATCCAGCAGCCAGGGTGCACAGCTGGCAGTGCCTGCCTTGAAGAGGTAACAGGGTTACACGGGACAGGATGCACCAATTAAATTTAATATTACTTTGGAGACACTGGGGGAAATTATTAGTAAATATGTACAAATCCCAGGTAAATAAAAATACAATTTGTACTCCTAATTAACTAACAGGTGTTTTATTTCACATATGTTCATGCACAATGGAGAAAACTTCTCTGTTTTATTTTTCCTCAGTGGTTGCTTTTCATTCCCTCATATTGAAAAATGAGATTTTTTTTGTTGTTGTTGTTGTTTATTCTGTAACATGTTGAAATTTAATTATGTCTTCCCCAAAATCTGTCATTTCACACTCTACTGAAAAATCCAGTCAGGGTGGAAAGAAATCTGCTATAAATTATGTGACATGACTGAAGATACAAATCTAACACAGCGTTCACCTTTCACAAAACACACACAGCATCTCGGGAAGTTTTTACAGAGTTAAAGCAAAGGGAGCTCCCTGTGGGCAGCTGAGCAGTTCTGTGGGATCAGAAGCAGCTTTGTGAGGAGGGCTTGGCTTGGTGATTCTTTGCTGGCTTTGCCTGCAGGGTGGGAACCTCCCCAGGGTGAGCCCCTGAGTGTGGGATCTCAGCCCCTCAGGACTGAGGTGCCACCGAGAGCACCCTTGGGGGGCTCGGGAGTCCTGGAATGTTCCAGAAGTGTCTGGGGGCTGGACTTTGATCCTACACAGGAGACGACACCTGTATGAGGACAGGAGGGTTTCACCGGGGTGAATGGTGAAGGGATCAGTTAATTAGAGGGTGAAACACAGGGTTTAGGATTTCTGTACAGAGGGGTTTAGAGAAGTAAGATGGAGGAATTGGGGCGTGTCCTGTCCTTCTTCTTCTTCTCCTCCATCTTCTTTGGTGATGGTGGCACTTTGGGATTGGTCATTACTAAAAGTGCACCGGGCAATAAGAATAAATGGTATTGGGGAAAATGATAAATATTGTACACGTAACCATGGGTATAAAGATAGGTGACTGTCCGGAGGGCAGCACAGTGTGCTCATGGCTGGCTGCTGAGCAGAGCTCTGTCGGGCCGAGAGAAAATCTTTTAGATAAACAATTAATAAACATAAAGACCGAAAGAAGAACTGAAGCCTCTTCTCGTCCTTTGATACGCGGCTGCCCCAAGGCCACCCCGGGCCTTTCCAGGCCCTCCAAACAGCCCAAAACCGGACACCTGAGCTTTGTCCTCCCCCTCTGGAATGGGCACCTCCCAACAGCACAGAAAATTGGGAACAAAACCCACCTGGGAAATGGGGTGGCAGGGAGAGGGTGGGAAGGAATGGATTAGAGGCTGCCTCTTAAAAGAAATGAGTGTTAATAATCCAAGCAGTTATTACCAACGGAGAGATTTGTTTCTAATTTAAGATTCTTACCTTGATGGTGTCCCTTTAAAATAAAGCAGGCAATTGTGACAGAACTGTGTGAGGCAGTGCCAACAGCTCCTTTGCTCTTCCAAAGGACACTCGGGAGCATTAGATTACAAATAATTTCACTCCCAAGGATGCCTCTTTTCAAAGAAAAAGTTTCAAACTTAAATTTAACTAACGGGTTCCGTGGGAGACCCACTACACTGACCCAGACACTGTAAACCACACACAGGCAGCGATAAAAAAGGAATGGTTTAGCACTTGCTTATGATCCAGCATGAGGTATTTGCAGGCCTTGTACAGAAATTAACCAGGATCGTTAGTTAATTAACACCTCACCTTAAAATTGGTCTCGCCTTGCATATTAGGTGCTGATATTTCTTGATGGATGATGAAGAGATTGCGAGCAAAGGTCAGGAGGACCCCCTGGAGATCCTCTCCGATTGTTCTGTTAATGATATCCAAACAAATGAGTTTACCAATGATTCCCTTCACATGCTTAAAAACAATCGCCCTCTCATTTGTGCCTGCCTGGTGCTGGAATTTAATGAGGATTTTCAATCTCACAAGGTGAAAATCTTCAGGGAGATATGAAAGATGAGGCTCCATTTTAACTTGTCAACGGGAAGGATTTGTGTAATAAATAATTTTTATTAATCAACTTAGCAGAAGTAAGCGGAGAGGTTTCAGCTACTCCGAGTAAAAGGTGACTGCTGAGGAAGCACTGAGGCAGCAGAACACTTGGAACAACCACAACACTTGGGAAAAACTTCAGCCTAAAACTGGGGAAAGGCATTTCAGCAGGACCAACATTCCTTGGATTGTTGTGGCTTTTGAGGCTCTGCTTTCCCAGGTCCACACAGACTCCCCACACCGTATGGAACAGGGAATTTCACTGAGGAATAACGTGCCTCATTCACTGGAATCGACCACAGATCTCTGATGGAATAAAATGGGAAATTCTCAGCGATGTTTCAGGTATTTCAGTTACTTTACAAGCTCCAACTCCTACAACCTTGAAAATAGTTCCCAGTTAAGGCTATGAAGTTGCACTGAAAATGTGATGGCAGACAACAGGAATCCTCTTTGTTGCAAGTTGAGTTTATTTCTTCTTTCTTCTACCAAAAAATCAGACTTTCCCTTCCTGCAGAGGCTTTTTCTGTGCTGGGAGATCGTCAGCAGATCCCATTTCTGCCCTCACTCTCCTTTTTCGTCCTTCCATGTCACTCATGCTCTCCACAACTCTAAACATTTTCATTGCCTCCCTCTCACAGAACAGCAGGATTTCTTCCAGCATCTCTCAGGATGCACTGTTTATCTTTTTCCACAGGAAAAAAGACATTGTTTAACTCACAGATCCTGCTCCCAAAACCTCCTTGTTCCTCATATTCATTACTTCTCTCTAAATGTAATTTCTTCCACCTGCTTCCAACCAAACCTAATTCTATTTCTCATATTGTTCCTTCAATTTGTGGAGATCATTTTGAATTCCGTTCCTGCCCTCCAGAACACTTGCAGGCACATCCAGCACTTGGAGAAGCTGTTTTGTTATCCAGGTCATTAATGAAATAGCTGCAGCACCAAAGGAATACAGAGCAGGCTGAGAGCACAGCGCTGCACTCCTCCCTCGTTCCAGCCTGTTTGGGCAGGAAACTTGGGCCAGAACAAGGTAAAAAGGCATTAAACTTCACCTCCTTTGCCTCCTGGAAGTCAGGCATTAATAATGGTGCCTGTATGAGTAAGGCTGTGCTGATCCATGGCAGGGATTGCTCCTGAAGGGAATGCAGCTCTCCGGAGCCTGCAGTGCCACCAGCCCTGGCTCAGCACAGCCTGGCCTGCCTTTATTGCTGAAATCCACCCAAAAACTGCCCAAAGGCCAGTCCTGGGAGAGGTCAGGGCCCTTTCCACTGGCCTTTGTCACTCTCTGCACACCCAGGGTGTCCCCAGCTCTTTTTCACTCTGGGTTAGGGACAGTCACCTTCCATCATTCCCAATTTGTGTCCCTGAGTGTCCCCAGCTCTTTGTCACCCTGGGTTAGGGACAGTCACCTTCCATAATTCCCAATTTGTGTCCCGGGGTGTCCCCAGCTGTTTGTCACTCTGGGTTAGGGACAGTCACATTTCCATTCCCAATTTGTGTCCCGGGGTGTCCCCAGCTCTCTGTCACCCTGGGTCAGTCACACTTCCATCATTCCCAATGTGTGTCCCTGAGTGTCCCCAGCTCTTTGTCACCCTGGGTTAGGGACAGTCACAATTCCATTCCCAGGCTGTGTCCCTGAGTGTCCCCAGCTGTTTGTCACCCTGGGTTAGGGACAGTCACACTTCCATCATTCCCAATCTGTGTCCCTGAGTGTCCCCAGCTCTTTCTCACTCTGGGTTAGGGACAGTCACACTTCCATAATTCCCAATTTGTGTCCCAGAGTGTCTCCAGCTCTTTGTCACCCTGGGTTAAGGACAGTCACATTTCCATTCCCAATTTGTATCCCAGAGTGTCCCCAGCTCTTTGTCACCTAGGGACACTCCACACTTACATCATTCCCAGGCTGTGTCCCTGAGTGTCCCCAGCTCTTTCTCACCCTGGGTTAAAGACATTCCCCACATCATTCCCAGGCTGTGTCCCTGAGTGTCCCCAGCTCTTTGTCACCCTGGGTTAGGGACATTCCCCACATCATTCCCAATCCATGTCCCTGAGTGTCCCCAGCTCTTTGTCACCCTGGCTTAGGGACACTCCACACTTACATCATTCCCAGGCTGTGTCGCTTCTGGTCTTCATACAACACAAAAACTGTTCCCTGTTTTTCCTGTAAATTGAGACAAAATCGCTTTATTTATTCCTCAGATAGTGGGAGTTGTAATAAATGTGTCACAGCAAGTACACACCCAAACTAAGGAGGGCTGGTTTGGGATTGTGTGTAAGGAATTCTTGCTCAGTTTAAATAGATTATTGTTTTAACTTATTGTAGAGAATACAATAAATACAGCAGTCTATTTCACAGCAATTCTTGCTCAGTTTAAATAGATTATTGTTTTAACTTATTGTAGACAATACAATAAATACAGCAGTCTATTTCACAGCAAATATTTGCGTTTCAAAGCAGTAAGGGATGGTCAAAAGTGTCTTAAAAATTATCTCCTTACACAGTTATTTTTATCAAGAAGCAGGTTAACCCCTAAAAGTCTTATACACACTTAAATTGAAAGAAAAATAGGTGTATGTAGCACTTGGGGACATGGTTTAGTGGTGAACATGGGGGCGGTGGGTTGATGGCTGGATGATGTTAGAAGCCTTTTTCAAGCCTAACAATTCCATGATTTATCACTTACATCGCTAGAAGTGGTTTTAGCATAAAAGACTTTACAAACAAAAACCCTGCAGGAGGAACATCACGTTTGTCTCAGGTTTCCTGTTCGTACCTGGGGGTCGAATCCGATGCCGTGAGCTTTGCAGGCGTGCAGGAGGAGGCTGTAGGAGATCCCTGAGAGGCTGCAGTGCCTCAGCTGGCTGCTGGCCACGGCACACCGCGGGCTGAGGAGGGCAGGCTGCAGGGAACACCAGTGAGGGGCACAGCCCAACTGGCTTTGCACCCAGGATTCCCCATTTTCACCATTTATATCAGAGCCCAACAGCTGAATGCTGAATTACTGGCTTTCCACCCAGAATTCCTCATTTATATCAGAACCCAACAGCCAAATGCTGAATTACTGGCTTTGCACCCAGGATTCTACATTTTCACCATTTATATCAGAAACCAACAGCTGAGGGCTGAATCACTGGCTTTGCACCCAGAATTCCTCATTTATACCAGCAGAATTCCTCATTTATATCAGAGCCCAACAGCTGTGTGCTGAATCACTGGCTTTGCACCCAGAATTCCAAATTTATATCAGAGCCCAACAGCCAAATGCTGAATCACTGGCTTTGCACCCAGAATTCCCCATTTATTTCAGAGCCCAACAGCCAAATGCCGAATCACTGGCTTTGCACCCAGAATTCCCCATTTTCACCATTTATATCAGAGCCCAACAGCTGAGTGCTGAATCACTGGCTTTCCACCCAGAATTCCTCATTTTCACCATTTATATCAGAAACCAACAGCCGAATGCTGAATCACTGGCTTTGCACCCAGAATTCCCCATTTTCACCATTTATATCAGAGCCCAACAACCAAATGCTGAATCACTGGCTTTGCACCCAGAATTCCCCATTTATACCAGAGCCCAACAGCCAAATGCTGAATCACTGGCTTTGCACCCAGAATTCCCCATTTTCACCATTTATATCAGAGCCCAACAGCCAAATGCTGAATTACTGGCTTTGCACCCAGAATTCCTCATTTTCACCATTTATATCAGAGCCCAACAGCTCAGTGCTGAATCACTGGCTTTGCACCCAGAATTCCCCATTTATATCAGAACCCAACAGCCAAATGCTGAATCACTGGCTTTCCACCCAGAATTCCTCATTTATATCAGAACCCAACAGCCAAATGCTGAATCACTGGCTTTGCACCCAGAATTCCACATTTTCACACCATTTATACCAGAAACCAACAGCTGAATGCTGAATTACTGACTGACTGTTCACAAGGGATGGAGGGACAGGACAAGAATTGGCTTCAGACTGATTGGGTGGGGTTAGGTGGGACATTGGGAACAAAGTGTTGCCTGGAATGGAATTCCCAGAGAAGCTGGGGCTGCCCTGCATCCCTGGAATGTCCCAGGCCAGGCTGGATGGGTTTGGAGCACCCTGGGACAAGGAAGGTGTCCCTGCCATGGCAGGAGTGGGATGGGATGAGCTTAAAGTTCCCTTCCAACCCAAACCATGCTGGATCCTGTCATTCCATAAATGGCTTTTTGCCAGTGAACTCAGCATGGAATAATAAGGCTCCATTTGGAGGAATTCCTGTTGCTCACAGGCTCTGCTGGACACAGACATTTCCACAAACCCCTGTTTGACAGATCACATCCAGAATTGCTCCATGAAGCACATTTTGGTGTTTTCACAGCTTCAGTGGTCCCTGAGCTCTGTGAGAGCACTGAATCCAACCTGGCCTTGGACATTCCAGGGATCCAGGGGCAGCCACAGCTGCTCTGGGCACCTGCCCACCCCAGGGAGGAATTTATTCCCAATATTTATTCCCACCTGACCCTGCCCTCTCTCCCCCTTGGATTAAGGTTGGTGCTGCATCAAGTTTAAACTCTCACCAGTGCCAGAAGAACAGAGATGTTGTTCTGAGGAGCTCTGAGCAGAGCTGTTCCAAAGCAGGGCTATTTTTGATGTCCCTGGGAGCAGGGACACTGCACATCAAAGCCTGTAATTTACAGTATTTCCCCTAAAATGATATTTGTTTTGACATTGACTCATTTAAGTTGACATAGCTGAAATCCTGATCTAATACATCTCTGCCTGAAAATTAATCATGTTTATAATATTCTGAGAATTAATAACACCCATTGCTCAAGTCATTAACTTAAAAAAGGAGCTTCCAAAATCTGTTTCTCTGCAGTAGGGGACCACAAATAAATGAATGCTTGATAAAATAATCCAAGCAGCAGTTTAACAAGCGTAAACTTGAATGTGGCTGCAATAACACAGAACTATTGTTTAAGGGTTGGCATCAGGTTGATGAGGTGCTTATTTCAGCTACAAAGCATGCATACACATGCATAATGAACTGCAGGATGAATTATTAATGTGTTGCTTATTTAGCCTCATCTGTCTAGAAGATAATGTATCCTAACTATAATGAGTGATTGGTTTTGTACATAATTACAGGAGCAGCAGTATCTAGGAAATTTGTTCTTTCAAAGAAGGAGTTCTAAAAATAAAATCCCTGCACAAACTGCGGGGCTGCTCCGTTTTATCAAAATCAGCCCTACCAGCATGGAGAATATCTAATAAATTAAAAGGGACAGAATCATTATTAACATCATAATTTTACACAAAGTGTTTTACTTAATCATTCATTACAGATCATGTGCAGTAAAAACATTTGTCTCTTGGTTTGTTTCTTTTTCTCTTTTCCTGGGAGACTGGAGTCTTGTAGTTAACTCTTCAGGAGATAAAAATCTCAGAAATATAGAAAGAATTAAAAATAAAGCATATAATAATAACAATTTATGTTAATTCTGACAGAATTTTAATTAAAAAAAAGTTGCTACTCGATTACTTTTCATTTCTAAAACTTGGACTACTGGGACTAATCAGATCTAATTTACTTCTCTCCAACTAAAAGTGGTTGCTTGACGAGAACAATGGATCAAGAGCTCGTTAACCTCTAAATTACAGCTCCATGACATTTTTGGAATGGTGATACATTCCCTCCTCTATGGATGGAAAAAAGGGAGCTGTGAATCTTCTGTCAAAATACGGCAAACAGCTTGTGTTGTCTGTCCATATGTGTGTGTACACAGACAGACATTTCTTATGCTGGCTTTGCTAAATACCCTTCTTCCCATTTTATAGAACCCCAGAATATTTGGGAGGGAAGGGAGCTTGAAGCTGATCCCACCCCTGCCATGGGCAGGGACACCTGGGGCATCCCAGGGTGCTGCAAGCCCTGTCCAGCCTGGCCTTGGGATGGGGCTGTTCCCTTTAACTCCTCCTGTGCTGTTCGCCCATGGCTCCGTTAACCTGGAAAACTCCAGGAGCAGCTGTTTAAAACCTGAATTGCTTTTAGCAGATTCAGCTCCTCTGGAACAGAACATGAACTGGGATTTCCATGCATGGTTCTGTTTGGGAGCACATCACTGCTTACAGGTTTTGTCCCCTCGTGCTGGACCCCTTGGCTTGGGCTCTCCTTTGCTCCCAGAGGTGTTTGCAGGAGGCTGGAGCCACAATCCACATTTCCATCTGTCAGGTACACCAGCAGCTGACTCAGGGCCAGCTGGTCACTGTAGCCAAGGTCAAGGTCTGTTGCCCACACCTAATAAAAAACAAAGAGAGGCATTCAAATAAATTAAAAAGAACAACAAGAAGAGCAAAATTCAGCAATTGTGAAGGAACATCTCTGCCCGGGTCTGTCCTGTGTGTTGGCATTCTGGTGCTGGGGCAGGGTTGGCAGTGATGGAGATGTGAGGAAGGAATTGCTGGCTGGCAGGGCGGGCAGGCCCTGGCACAGGTGCCCAGAGCAGCTGGGGCTGCCCCTGCATCCCTGGAATGCCCAAGGCCAGGCTGGACATTGGGACAGTGGGAGGTGTCCCTGCCATGGCTGGGGTGGCACTGGAGGGGCTTTAGGGTCCCTTCCTGTTGGGAATTTAGCTGCTAGAAAATGGAAAAGTACAAAACCATGGCTAATTCCAAGTCCGGCACCTGCAAGATAACAGTGTCCTTGGGCCTAGCTGTGGTGGGATAACAAACAGTGAAAGAGGCATGAGAAAAGAGACATGTAACCCCCCTAAGGAATGAGGAAGAGTTGATGGTATAGTTTAACCAATAGATTGCTTAGCTTACAGAATATTCATAAGCTTATTACTTGCTGTATAAGTGTCTGATGCTCTCTTCAATAAACGGAATTTGCTTATCACTCATATTGAGTGTCTGAGTCTCCCCTCACCGACAAATGGCTTGGCCCCGACAAAGGCCCACATTTTTTCTCTGTGACACCTTCCCACCCAAACCATTCTGGGATTCTGTGATTCCACAAACCACTTCCAAACAGGGACAGCCAGAACTCTAGTGTAACTTCAGAACTGATCCTCCAGGGAGGCTGAGGGAAGCACCATGGGTTGCTCTCCACCCCAATAACCAGAGCTTGCTTTTGCCAGGAGTTTTTCCCACTTGAAAAATCCCTGTGCCGACCCTGCCAGTGAGAGATGTTCTCACACACCAAGAGCTGCCCTGCAGAGGACCCCTTAAAACAAATCTCCCAGTGAACAACTCGCCTCAGCCCTGCAATGGTAAATGGACTCATTATAAGGATATTAAGGGGTCAGGCAGCCAAGGCCTCTTGGAAAAGTGGAGTTAATTTCAGAATCATATGCACAGAGTAATGCCCTTTGGATAATGGGGAATAAATCACCCCAGTAACAGTTGTTAATGTCTAACTGCCAAGTATCTGTTGCTGTATTAAATATCCTATTTGTCAACTTAAATATTTCCTGCTGCACGGTCTAAAATGCAAATTGGATGCTAATGGCTGGCTTTACTTAGTAATAGGGGAATGTTCCCCAATTATAATACTTAATTTTCTTCAATAATTTATTGTTTATCATCACTTCTGCGAGACAGGAGGAACTTTGCTGTCCATTTCTCCTTTTCCAGTGTGTGCCAACCTTTTCAATGAGCCAAATAATAATTATAAGCTATTCACATTGTGGGAGTGTTCCATTAATTTTGATAAACATTCTCAACAAATCTGTGTCAATATGTCCTAGATCTTGTCTGAGCTGGGTTTTACCCTTTCAATTAAAACTTTGCCCTCAGAAAGAAGTGACAGAGCTGAATGAGGGAACCAGGGAGTGAAAATCTCAGATATCTGAGGGCTGTTCACTGGCTCCAGGTGAAGGGTTTGCTCTTATTCCAGACCCTGACATTACACCTGACCTCAAAATCCACACCTGAAGCTTTGCTGAGCACAAACAGAGCTGCAGGAGGCAGCTGGACTAAAGGGGCACCACGAAAAAGGGAAAGCCAAAACATCTCTGGGACTGAAGTGAGTCCCAGAGCGAAATGCAGGGAATGGGCTGAGGATTTAACAGCAGCTAAAACATTAACAAACATTCACAGAGCAGCCATCGGCAGTGGATGAATCCATTCCCCCCACACAAACCCCACCTGGTCAGTGCAAACGACATTGTTTTCATTTCAGACGAGACAAACCCCAGTGATTACTCGAGTGATGCATTTCACAGCACCATTTCACAGCACCCAAACAAAGCCCCAGCACGCCAGGCTGCCTGCAGTGCCCAGGAGCTGCTCTGGAGCCCCTGCTCCAGGGAATGCTCCCAAGGAAAGGGCTGGGAGAGCAGGGAAGCACAGAAAAAGCTTTCAGCAGGGCAACCTCTGTGCTGGAAATGATGAGATTGACCAAATACTGGTTTAAGGAGTTGCTGTTTGCATCCAGAGGGGATTAAATAGTTTTTGGGTGTGATTTCATCATCTCAGCCCCATTCCTGCTGCTGCCTACAAAATGAAGAGTTTGGATCTACAGGGGGATGAAGGAAATGTCCATCCCCTCCCCTGCTGTAACAAAGGAGAGCTCCAATACCCCCTTAAGCTTCATGTCCTCCTCAGGTAAAGTCATTGTAATATTTTCATTTTCCAGTATAAGGCGTGGGGAGGAGGAGGAGGAATAGGAGGAAGGCAAACATGGCTGGAAGCCACCTGTCCACCTCCTTCCATCCCTGAGCCCGGGGCAGAACCGCCCCTGCTGGAACCCAGAGCAGCCAAATGGTCACTGCTTGGTGCCAGCTGGGATCACCCCCAGGACTGATTGCCTGGCTCAGGGCTCTCTGAGAACACTTTGGCTGTGGCCCTGTCCCCTCCTGCCCTGGATGTGTCCCAGAACATCCCTGACGTGGGGGAGAGAGGAAGAAGCATCAGATGGCACAAGATTTTCCAGCTTTATCCTAGCAGGGGATTCCCTTTTGCCATGGAAACACAAAAATGTCCTTTAAATCCCCTTTGTGCTGCTACAGGAATGGGAGAACACGGGGCCTGGACAAGGGCTCTGGCCACATAAATCATCTCCTCCAGTAAATCAGGAGCTCTTAGAGATGACCTGTGCCAAGGTGAAGTTTAAGTAAAGAATGATACAACCCTACAGATTAACGAACATCTATTATTGAGCCCGTCCCCATTTTCTGAGCATACACAATAAGGGCAGGGATGTAATTGTTCACATTTATGATTGGGGGTGTCAAATCCTGACAGGATTGCATGGAAAATTAGCAGAACACAAGGAGTTCTCATTTGAAATGTGGGGGTTTTCAGAATTTATGTTCAGAAATTAAAGTGGAACAGAACAGCCTAGAACTGATACTTGATTTTCAAAGTCCAAAGGCAGTAATTAAGATTTTAGATAGATTTAAGACTGGTTTTAGGTCAAGCTAAGCACAGAACAGATTGGGACTCTCCAGATTCCCACCAATGGAAACAAAAGGAGTTAGAAATACATCCTGCAAGACTTGCTGGCTGTTTACCCCAGGGAACATTTGCTTCCAGGGGATTCTCCTTGGGCACACACAGCTCCAGAGCCCACTCTCTGTGCTGAAGGCAGCTCCAGTGAATAAAGCCACAATTATGCTGGAATTCTTTACAGCTTCCATAAAAACGCTTCAGCGTTAGAATGTAAACTTGAGAAGGGAAGGACACATAAATTCTTAAAGAGTTCCTAAATTACAGCTCGGCTCTCTCTGGTTTAGCTGTTTTATCTGCTCTGCTATCGACGGCTGCGTTATTGTGAAGAGCACCCACGCTAGTTTTAAAGAAGTGCTTGAGTGATACTGTAAAAACGTCAATTAGTAAAATATTAATGCAGAGAGTGGCTTTTGTGACTTCCCAAACCTGCGGGAGGATGGATTGGGGCGGTGCTGCAGGCTCTCCTCCGGCTGCCATCTCGTGGCAGCTGCTGGCATGGGCTGGGCTCGCCCAAAAACTCCAATTTTAGGGCTCTGCCACTCCTCTGTCCTGCTGGGTGATGGTTGGTGGCAGCACTGTGGCTCTTGTTGGAAGATAGCACATAAAAATGTGTTGTTTTTCGTCTGGAGAGAACTGTTGGAATTGTCCAATCCCAGCACTTTATCCAATTTATTATTCCCTCACTGTTAGGAAAGGCTGGGGCGGTGCAAAATCCACCAGGCCCATGGAAAAGGTGACTTAGGATCCTGCTTCTCCAAATTAATGTGTAAGGAAGTGGATGTGTTTAAATATTCCCAGTCAGTGCAGTGGATTTATTTGGGTGCAGCTCCCAGCTGGGATCTGACAGCTCTGGGCAGGATTTCACTCTGAGGGGCCAAGGCGTGGCTTGGAATGGTCATTGTGGAAAATAAAGGGGGAATCAGAAGGGATTCACCCCAAATGATGCATCTCCACTTCTCCATGACACTGAGAACAGCACCTCCATCTCCCTTCCCTCAGGATCAAGGCACAAACTGGAACTGAGATGGAAACAAACTCCTGAGGCAAACAGGGAATTGTGTGGAGTCCCAGCTCTCCTTGCCCTTGGATCTCGTGGCAGCCAAGGCTCTGTCATCCCCCTGGGACAACACACATTGTTCCTTACCCATCCTTTTCTCCCAGTGCTCCAAAGATCAGTATTTTATTTTCTGTAAAACACACTTGGAAAGAATTCCTGAGTATCCTGTAATTCCAGGAACTGCACCTGAGCCTCCCACCTACTGCATTCAAGGGGACCCTTGTGAAAGGAGTCAGCAAATGTTCCAAGGGTCTGATAGGATTTCTTGTTTGCCAAAAAAACGGTGCTTTCAGGAGCACAAGCCTTTGTGTGATCTCTCTCTCACAAGACAGATGGCCTCATTAATTGCCTCCACATCCAGTTAAATTTAAAAACCTGTGCTTAAATAATGTTAAGGTTGTGGTACATGCTGATAAACATAGGAAATGTTAAGGTAAAAATCAGCTGTGAACAGGGAAGAAAACCAAGAGGGAAGAGACAGGAATTCTAAGAAGCCACAATAATCACTAAATGATTTAATGTGTCCCTGTTTGTGCCAGGAAATGTCACAACCTTAATAATCCAGGAAGCAATCCTGCATTTCAGTGACCTCCTGGCTTGAGTGGAGCAATTGGCAGAGCTCCCATGGATTTCCATGGGTGAGGATGTCATCCCTTCCTCTTTTTAAAGAACTTGCATGGAACTTGCCCAGTATGGCTCACCCAGAGTTCCGATTGCAGTGCCTTGCACATCCATTCTGGGAGTCAGATATAGCTGGGATCTGAATTGCAGAGCTCAGAGATTACTGAAGGCCAGGCCCTGGCACAGGTGCCCAGAGGAGCTGTGACAGACCCTGACCCATGGAAGTGTCCAAGGCCAGGCTGGATGGGGCTTGGAGAAACCTGGGACAGTGAAAAGTGTTAAAATGAGGGGTTGGAATGAGATTATTTTTAAGGTTCCTTCCTGCCCAAACCATTCCATGATTCCTCTGATTCTCTGGTTCACCACAGCCACCCCTACAGTGCTGTCAGCTCCCAAAAACCTCAAAGTTCCCCATAGCCTTAAAATCCAGGGATGCTCCCTTTTACAGTCAAACACATCCTAAACATTGAGGTCCTCAGTGAAGATTCCAGAAGAAAACAATGTCAGGAGAGTGAAAAACAAGGAGATGCCTCAGGTGCTGTTAGAATACCCCCGTGCTTCCCTCAGAGTTTGGACATAGTTTGTTCCAAAGGGCAAAGCTTTCTCCTGGTATTTTTTGGAGCTCCATGGGAAAGCTGGGGTTTCTCAGCCTCAGGGAGACAGGGTGAAGTCCCAAACCTGCCCCACTCACCTGCTGCTGCCCCGTTTGGGGATGGGTGAAAGCCACGAAGTCCACAGAGAAGTAGCCCAGCACTCCTCTGGCCTTGCAGGCCTCGCCAACTTTGAGGCAGAGGGCCTGGAGAAGGCCGGGATCCACGGAGCGCTGCGGGATGGTGGTGCCAGAGGACCTGAGGGGCCCCTCGGCGTGGAGCTGCTCCCCAGACGCCAGCAGAGTCAGCTCCCCCGAGGGCTCGATCAGCAGATCCACCGTCAGGTTGGTGACGCTGCCCGAGCAGGGAAAGGCTTCGATCACCCCCCCTGGAACGGGACAGCAATTCCCTTGTTTGGCCTTATATATCAAGAGTTCTATTATCATTGTAGTGCAAAGATTCCATATCACCAGAGTTTCATACCTCCTCTAAGCACTGACTGCTCCTGGTCCTTGCAGCAGCCATCTGACTCCATCTCCCACCAACCCACTCTTTTATCCCACTGCCCTTATTGGCTACAGGTGTGGCCTATTAAGATCAGGCCTGCTCCTAATCGTTAGTAAATTGGTTCAGCTGCAACTCTTTAGGGGATTAGATAACATTCTACAGCACCTTCATTTACCCATATTGTGTCCCCATACATCCTTGGGATCAAAGCCACCAGTGCTGCCCTTCAGAGGGCACAGGATGGAGCCCCCAGCCCCAGGACAAACAGCAGATCAATCAGAGCAAGGGGAGCAGCAGAGCCAGAATCGTGGGTCTCATGGAAGGACAAGGAGTTTAATTTGTGATTTTCATTCCCACTTCCAAAGGGGATCAGTGCCACACTGACTGGAAAACAATTCCTGGGGTGGCAGGAGAGAATCCAGCTCAGCACCAGCCCGGAACAGCTGGGAAATGCAATGTTGGGATCTGGGGGATGGCAGCTCCTGCTGGGAGCTCATCTTGGAGACTCCCATCCATGTAATGGTCTTAGCTAAGAGTCTGCCTGTGGCATTCACCCCCAAGAGGAATTTGGCATGGAAATAACAATTTCCAGCTTGGTTTTCCATAGGAAAATCACCAAGGTGATTTAAACTTCACTTTTGCCTGGCACTCTGGATTTGCCTTTTTCTTGCATACAATGCCATAAGCCCATTTGTGGGGATAAACAGCTACGTAATAAAATTGGTACTAGATGTGTTAAGTGGCAATATTGAAAAAGAAAAATACCTTCAAGGCTTTGATTCATCCTTGTCTCTTCCATAAAGAAATCCATAAAGAAATCTATATGTTAAATTTACCTCACATGTTGGAATTCCCCAAAACTCTTCCCCAAATGTGCAGCACCCAAGGATTGAGGAGTTGGTGCTTATGGATTCAGAATCCAGGATAAATATGGACTAAAAGCTTGGATAGGACAAGTGAATGATAGAACAGTGGCCTATAATTCATTGGTAAATGAACATTTGAAGCATAATGGAGAAATAAAAGGAGATAAATATTTAAATGGGCCCAAGACTAACAAGAATATGGCAGACAATATGGCATAATTACTCCTTCTAACACTTCCCAGCGACTTTGCAGTCTTATTTACCTTGAGTAAGAAATGTTTGGAGGAATTTTTCCCATGTAGGGAATCGTTTCTCATTGACTGGCTGTACGTGCTGTGCTAAAAGGCCCGGCAGCTCCTGGGAGATCTTCACCAAAGCTAGCTCCTGCAGAAACAAATTAAATAGAACCACAAGCAATTTTACTACAGAAATGAAAACTGCTTGTGGGGTGATTAAAAACCAGGCCTCCAACAGGCAAAAAAAAAAAAAAATGTGGTTACTGTTTACCCACAGTCAGGAAGCCTTTTTTAATTTTTCTGCTTGCTCCTCTTCCCTCCTCCTGCAAACTGTCCTTCTCTGAAAGCCAATCCCCCCCTCAGCACAGCATCTCTCGCATTATAATTTATATCAATAATTGGATCTGGCATCTGAAAATGCCAAGTACTTGGTAACTGCTTTGGGATCAATAGCAGCAGTCAATAACTTGTACATTGCTTGTATTTTGAAGCAGCATATTGAAATAGTCACATATGCCAGCAATAGTTTTGCTGGTTCTATGTTTAAGCTCTTCTATCAACCCAAATACCCTTTAGACAGAAAAAAAAAAAGAGAAAAAGAAATAATCAAGCAAAAGCATTTCTAAAGCAGGAGATATCCTTTTAAATCTGCAAAATATCTGTAACAAATTCCCAAGTGCCTGTGTCTTTGCTGGGATTTGATTAGTCACTCCACAGCTAAAGCAGCTTTTTTCCTAGTTTCAAATTCTTTATTATCACACACACAGCCCAGCCCCATTAAATACAGCAAGTAACTGCTCTGCTTTTAGTGCTCCCCAAAGCCCCAGAAGAACAGGAGCATATAAAGTGCAGGGACCCTGACTGGATTGCTTCAGGCTCCTTTCCTTGCTGCTTCATGAGCCTCCCCTGCTCCCCTGGGGCTCCTTCCCCTCCTTCCATCCCCTCTGCCCGGCTGCAGCAGTGACCAGCCCTGCTCTGGCCCTGCCGTGTCCTCAGCCACCACCACCCCATGCCAGGCTCCGGAGGAACATGAGGAATCCTTGTGGCTGACAGCTAAGAATAGCAAATAAAAAAATGAAAGCTGTTTTTCCGGAGCAGTGAGTTTGCAGAGATGGGCTTTGCCATGGAGCACATGATGGAAAGTAACCAAAAATGCAAATTCCAAATGACTTCACTGGGATTTGCCTACCAGCACGAGGAGGATGGAGCAATGATTGGAATCACTGGATGGTTTGGGGGGGGAAGGGAACTGAAATCCCACCCTTTTCCAGCCCTGCCAAGGCAGGGACACCTTCCCCTGTCCCAGGCTGTCCAAACCCATCCAGCCTTGGACATTTCCAGGGCTCCAGGGGCAGCCACAGCTCCTCTGGACAACTGGGGAATCTGGGTTGGACCCAAACCCTGCTGCTGGCTGCAGCCACTCTGAGACTGCAGCAAAGGCATTTTGCACCTGGGCCTCAGCTGCCTAGCCATGGAAGGGGGACAGCTGAGGGGAAAAGTACCTTAAAAATATGGGGGTGCTCACATGGTGATGCTGGTCTGGGATATGTGGACCCCTATCATATAATAAAGAGGAAAATATGTTCTTGACTTAAAAAATATCACAAAGAAAGGGGTTAAAAGTGGTTTTAGTCAGTAGATCAATACACTAAGCAGCACGATCTCATGGCAAAAACAAAGGAGCCCATGAAACATGAGATCCAAGCTCAGAATTTACCCCAAAAAACAAAGGAGCACATAAAGCATGAAATCTAAACTCAGAATTTATCCAATAATAAAGGAGCACATAAAGCATGAGATCCAAGCTCAGAATTCACCCAGAAAACAAAGGAGCACATAAAGCATGAAATCTAAACTCAGAATTTACCCAATAATAAAGGAGCACATAAAGCATGAGATCCAAACTCAGAATTTACCCCAAAACAAAGGAGCCCGTGAAACATGAGATCCAAACTCAGAATTTACCCAGAAAACAAAGGAGCACATAAAGCAGGAGATCCAAACTCAGAATTTACCCCAAAACAAAGGAGCACATAAAGCATGAGATCCAAACTCAGAATTTACCCCACTTCAGGTTTTTACCCTGCTCATTTCCTCAGGATGTGGAGGAGGAATTTTGGGTCTGGATGGCTGAGCTGACTGAAAGAGCAGAGCACCATTGGCCTTGTGTGGGTTTGTGTTTGTGCTGAATTATTGCTGAGCCAACAAGGCACGGGCTGAGGTGGCTCATGAAAATCCTCTCATCTTTGGAGGATGTGAGCCTTGATGGATGGCCTGGAACTGCTGCCCCACAAATCAGCAACACCTCTGTCATTCCCTCCTCATCCCTGAGACCTGCTGACTCGGGCTATGGAGCAATTTCAACAGAAATATAAAAACAAACAAAGCAAGAGCTGTGCCGTGGCTGCCTGAAAGATTTTGATAAATCACAGGGGGAAAGAAACCAAACCAGAAATGCCTGCTGGATGTGGAGGCATTTGGGAGTGCTGTGCCCAGGTTTGTGTGAGGAACAATTAAAGTGGGACACAGATTTCCAGAGCCACAGTTCTGAGCTGCCTCTCCTTTCACACAGAGCTGGAGGATCACACCTGGCTGTGGAAGAAACCTCCCTAACCCGGCTGCAAAATCAGGCACAACTTCCAAGGAAATTTTCTCTTGCACATCTAAGGATGGTGCTTTAGGATAATAAATCATGGAATCCTGGAGTGGTTTGGGTTGGGAAGGAACTTAAATCCCATCCCATCCCATCCTGCCATTATCCCAGGCTCCAACCTGGCCTTGGACACCTCCAGGGGCAGCCACAGCTCTGGGGATTGTGAAGGATGCGAGCACCAAACCTGTCTGACAGAAACAAAGCAGGATTTTAAACAAATCCTCAATTCAAGAAAAGCTGCCAAGCCTCCCCTGAGCCCCAAGGCCAGGTGGGCTCTCAGAACAAAGCCTGGGCACTCAGGGTGCCCACAGAAGGGACTCACCCTTTAGGGATCAGCTCCTGGAATCCTGGATGGAGGAGTTTTTTGCAACTGTAAGCTCTAAAAAGGCAATAATCCTGATTATAGGGAGTTTTAGTAGGCAAATTCAAGCCCGCATCCAACACTCACTCATGAAGTCAAACCTTTTAAAAGGATCAGTGCTCAGCTGGCTAATTTCATTTAAATTGGACAGTATCTCCAGCAGAGCCTACCAATGTTTTCTCTCTTGATGTGGCCCCAAACAATCCAAGACCACAGGCTCAACAGAAACAGGGAGCATTTGTTCAAACCTTGCAGCTGATGTTTCTTAGTAGCACTAAAAATGAGCAGCCCAAATATTGTTTACATCATGTAGAAATCTTTACATCTCTCCAAATTGGTTTAGCACCTTTTTATAACAATGAAGAAGCACCAAAAAAAAAAAAAAAAAAAAATGACAGCTTTTTCCCACTAAATGAGAAATAATTTCTCACCCTTCTGCAAGATGAATTTTGAAAGGTTTTCTTTGGCAGTTGCAACACAAAATTAGGACCAAGCGTGGCAGATGTTGAAGGCTGTAGTAGGAAATTTGCTGGAGACAGAAAGAAAAAGAAAGAAAAGCTGGTTGAGAAGAGAAATAAATAAATAGGAAGAAGAAATAGACGCAGGAAGAACGATCTGGGGGAAGCAAGAGGCTGCAGAGCAGGATGCATAAGATGCAGGGGTTTTTAGCTAAAAATCAGATGGAAAGGAAATTATTTAGACTTTGCAAGCAAACACAGTGAAGAAAGGGACTCCAAATTCCTTTAAAGGAAAGCTGAGTGGGTCAGAGAGGAATAAAATCAGCAGAGAGCTCGTGAGCAGTACAAAGTGCCACGACTCTGCTGCAGTCAGTGGAGCTGTGGCAATTTATGCCACTTGGATGGCACAATGGCAATTCCTGCCATTTATAAGCACATCCTTTCTCTCGGAGCTGGGATAACTCACTCCAGCCCTGATGTTCTCAGTGACACCAGCATCCATGGAAGGAGCCAGTGCCTGCTGCCCAAATAACTGCCATTATTTCCTGTTTTGCAAATTAAACTGATTGGGCACTTTTTTCTTATTCAGACAGGTCCACCCCGGCCAGGAGCACAAATATCACAGTGAACAGAATAAATGGAGAGATCTCTAAAACTGGGAATGGCTTTGGAAGCTGCACACTGAACACCCTCTATCTACTTAAAGCGAGCAACCCGATTTAAAGCCCGGGCTTTTCAGTGTTAACTGCAAATTTTAAAATTAAAAAAGTGCCAATTCTGCCTTCCCCAGAGCTGGGAAAGCATGTTCTGAGCTCGGGTCCCATCATGGCAAACAGCCGTCATTACCGCCTCACACAAATGCTTTTCCTATGTAAAATTGCTTTGTAAAATATTTGCTCCATCTGCTGAAAGGAGCAAAGACAATTTTCCCTGATAGCTAATGGCCCATTTCAGCTGCCTGCCATGGAGGGGGTGCGGAAGGCAGAGCCCACAATCCCGCACTCGGCCGGGCTCACCCTCGCCGCCAACACCGCGGGCTCTGCGGGGCTGGGCCGCAGCTGCGGGGCCTCAATGGGCCCACGGACGGCACAGCCCCTTCCAGGCCGCCACAACCGGGGCCGAGCTCCTTTTCAAACCCCCGGCCCTTCAAGTGCCGCTCCTGTTCTCACACCACATGGGGCCACGGCACCGAGCCCACGGACGGCACAGCCCCTTCCAGGCCGCCACAACCCGAGCCGAGCTCCTTTTCAAACCCCCGGCCCTTCAAGTGCTGCTCCTTTTCTCACACCACATGGGGCCACGGCGCTGAAAGATCAAGCACTTCTTTTAATTCTAAATTCAACCACAGACGCACAAAAAACCCCACAAAACCCCCTCTCTGCCCTGCTCCAAGCCCCCTCCCAAGCGCTCCTTTCATTGTGCACTTTCCTATTTAGCAGCCATTGAAAAGCACATGTTTACATTGTGCCCTGAACTACTTCAACATCTGCTAACAGACCAATAAAAAATAAATAAACCAGGATTGTTTAGGAAGAGAGATCCTTCCTATTTCCTGCAAACACTCCGAAAGTGGCAGCAGCAATTTGCTGCCAGATCCCTGCTCGGAAAACAATCTATGCAGGGAAATCAAAGATCAAATCTGTGCTGCAAAAATCAGCCTGGAAAAGGATCTTCAAAGTGCTGTGACCTCCTCAAATAATTCTGCTTGTTTATCCACTGAATGTGAATTTTATTAGTTTGCTTTCTAATCCAAATAAATATTCCAAATTGTGCCTTTTGCAAGGTTCATCCTGCATGTTCAAGGTTCCCCACACCTTCCTTCAGAGCAAAGAAAACAAAATTGTCACGATCTTCAAAAATCTCTCTTCAAAACAATAATCCTGTATTTATTTTAAAGGCAGCGTTTGTAAGTTCAGGACATTGGGAGGTTAATTCTCATACAAAATGAGATCAGGAGTGTTTGAAGGCATTTTCCTGTATTTTAGAGAGATTTCTGCAAGTGCATTTTCTGTATTTTAGTGAGATTTCTGCAAGTGCACAAACAATTCTGATGCCCTCAGAAGAAAATTATTTTCCCAATTAATTGACTTTCCTTTTTTCCCATCTCTATAAATTTGCCACGCTTCTGTGCCTTGCTCTCCTTTCTGGTTTGTACCTCTAAACAAAATATTCTAATGAATTCCAAAAATGTGGTTTCAGGAAGAAAAAAAACCTTATATGGAAAATCCACAGTCACTTCCCAGGAATTTTATGGAAATTGCTGTAATGCTACAGGAATTGTCAGACAAAACCTGCATTGTTTTTCACAAACAGCACACACTTAAACTCCCTTTATTCCCAGAGTTGCCTATGCGTTACTTTTTGGATTTTAGCAAAACAAACATTTTTAAAATAATCCAAGCAGGCATTTTATTGGCTGCACCAACATTAAGGCATTTCAGATTTCTTTAGTGCTCCTGCTTTATCCTCTCCTTCCCCACTGTTATTGCTACAAACTGGCACTTAAATTCAATTGATTCAAAATATTCTGGATCCATATGGCCTCAAACCCTGGAGCTGAAGTTCTGATATTGCCTCACTGCTGTTTTCTAGCATTTGCCTCTCCTCCAGTCCCCAGATGGTGGAAGTAACATTTAAACCTCCTTTTCCTCTGCCTTGTACAATAGACCTTGGCACCATTTCAACTATTTACTCCGGTAATTAACAGCACTGATACCACAACAATTACAACTCCTACAATCTTAGCACAATAATGCTATGAATTAGTGAGAGCTAATGGCTGGAAGGTATAGTGGTTCCAGACTGAGATCTGTGCATTTCTCGAATAAAATAAAAGGTAGGAACAGCACGCTGGCGGTAGACAATGATTACCTAGTAATTAGTTTACACAAAGCTTCCTATTTAATGGCAAAACGCTGTAATTAACGCGTGACAGAAAATCAAAGGGTACTTTGTAAGCATATGAAAAATTAACACTGCAGGCCTATAGCTTTATGTACTGATTAGGAGCATATTAAATCAATAGGACACACAGCCCAACAGCTTGCAGAGCCCCTGCTTGTGGTTCAGGGATGATATTCTGGGTTTCACCAAGCCCAGGGACACAAATCTGCTTTATTTCACCTCAGATTTGCTCATCACGTACAGAAAATCTCAACAAACTGAGGGTTGCCTGCAAGTGCCATGAATATTTCAATTATTTGGAATAATTGCTCTGCTCTCACTAAGAAAGCTCCAGCACTGCTCCTTTCCATCACTGAGCTCTTCCTGAAGTCTTTGGGCTCCTTTTCTTTCCCTGTTAAACATGGTATCAGTCAGAAGAAATGCTAAAGTGCTGGAAATGCATTTTCTGGGGATCTCTCAGGGTTTCTGGCCCTCTTGAGGCTGGAAGAATTCCACACCTGCAATTGCACGTGCACAGCTGGCTCCTTCCTCGAGAACCCCCTCCGTGGGCTCTAGGTGTTACACTCAGATCAATCAACAAAAACTCGGGAAAAAAGCAGTGTTAGGAAGCTCTGCTGTGTTCAAAGGGGGTCAGGAAGGAGTGTGCTGGCACTGGCAGGTTTCTGAAATTACCTTTTTGATGGATTGGTTTTATCCTGATTTGTTTGCACACACATCCTCCTCTGAGTTCCTGAACTCAGCAAAGAAATAAGATGTGGAAATCTCAGTACATGGAATTCATCCAAGCAGGACACAATCTGCTCCCCACCTTTCCTGACTGCCAGCTAATCCCAAAATTCATCCATTACTTCCTGCAGGACTTTGAAAAGCTGACCAAAAAAAGATTCATTTAAAGCAGCATCTTGCATTTTGCATTCCTATTTCCCAACAGCAATCATTGCAAAATCCTGCAAGCAGCATCCAAATCTTGGTTTAGATTTAGGTGATTCAGACCAAAAATTGTCCAGAATTGTCCCTTTTGAAAAGGTTCTGATTTCCTCATTGTAATAAATAAACTGCATTAATTAATTAACTGCCTGTAAGGAAAAGAAACAGAGACAAAATCCTCTGACTCAACTGGAGGAGTAAAACTCAAACATTTTTCTAGCAGGGGCTGCCCAAGTGCATTAAATCCTTTTCTTTCCCCCTATTTGATGATATTTGACAGATATTTGATGGAGTTTGGAAATGGCTGTGTAGCTATCACCAGTTTTAAGGGCTTGTTCAGAGAGTATTTGTTGCTTGTTTTTCTGTGTCTTGTTCTATCCCTGGATTCTCAGCTCTTCTTTATCCCTTTGTCTCCAGCCTGATCTTTGTTCTTTTCAGACTTGCTGCTAGATAAACTCACATCATGTTGCTGGTCCTGGTGGTTAATTAAGTCACAGGGTAATAAAAGATAATTCTAAAATTAATTTCAGTAGTAATTTAATCTAGTGATTTACTGCAATTCCACAGTTATACAAGAGGAAGGGATCCTGCAGTCCTGAGTTATTTATATAAAGGGAGTTGTTAAAAGAAGAAAAAAGGCAATGCCAACAGGAAGGTGATGTTCTCTTTGCCCTAAAAGGAAGAGTTTTGGGAGTTTGAGTCCTAAGAAAAAGGAAAATATGAAGACAGAGTGAGTTTATCCATTGCTGGATACTCTCCCAGCCTCCAAGAAGTCAGAATCTCTCTAAGCCAGAGATTGTGTCAGCAATAATGAGAATTTTCCATGAATTTAGAGTCTCCCAGCAAGGGTCCATAAAAGTTTGGGTGAGATTTTCCAGAATCTGTGCTGCTGACTTGGAGCAGGAATGAGATGCCCAGCTATACCATCTATTAATAAGGATTATGGATATCTTTAGCTAGATATTCCAAAAAAATTCACTTATTCTTACAGCAGCAAAACCGCTTTTTGTGCTATGCATGGAGTGACTGCAGCTTGAACTAGTACAGAAAACCTGCAGATGTTAAAAATTAATTTATTTGTTCCCTACAATCATCATTCACCCTGCAAGATACTGAGTCTCCTTATCAGATTAACTGGTTTTTGGGGTTTTTTTGTACACAACAAGGGCCAGACCCTGATGTTCTTTTCCACACTGGAAGATGTCTCCAGAACCAAGCCCACAAGTGCCAAAGTTCAGCAGTTCTCTGGATATTGAGCCACTGGAGCCTGGGCCTGGGGATGAAATTCCTCTGCTGACGGACTTGAGCAGTGCACAGGGGGCTGATGGACTCAGAGACATTTTGCAGTTTATGAATTCAACCCTTCCTGCAGTTGCAGATTAATTGTTCAGATAACTCAGAGGCTGCATTAAGTTAACAAGGTGAAACCCATCCATAATCCTGTCGTGCATTTGGGGCTGCCCCAATGCTGTATTTGCATTGAGGAATCTAAAACCAGGCTCATTTTTAGCTGGAATAGATTTTTACACAGTTCAAACTCACCAAGTCCATTATTTTTAATCTGTTGCCTACTCCACGCCACTGAGGAAAATCTGGGTGGCGTGTCTTAAACTGCTATGCAAATGATGCTATTTGTAAGTATTACCATAATTTAGTGCTTACAGTCATGTTCTCATTTCTAATAATTCCACCAGAATGGAGAGGCTTTTCACTGTGCTGCTAGCCTGCAGGATAGTCTTTCATCAAGAAGCTGAATTTTTTAATAACCTGCCAGCATCCGTTTGTGTGTGGCAGTGACACGACGTCTTCATTATCAAAGGAACCAGGTCCCCACACTGCACCAGGACATGAAAGCACAAACTCCTGCTTTGATGTTTAAATGTGGATCATTACAATGGTGTTCCCTGACAAAGGAGTGTTTTAATCCCCTGCTCTCCTGCGCTGAGGCTGGGGAGGCTGGGAGTCCTTGTTTCAAAAGAGGGTAAACGTGGAAGGCAGGGAAATTGGAGAAACGTTCAAGGTGCTCAGAGCAGCAGCAAGTTCCACACTTTGGAACCACAGAGAGGTTGGATTGGGAGGGATTTTCAGGATCATCCTGATGCCTCAGCTTTCAGCTTTTCTATTTTTCACATTCTGTGCTGCTTTAGTGGGTGGGTCTGGGTTCACATGAGGGATGGTGAGCTCTGTGCAGGGAGCAGGGACACAAAACAATCCCTGCCCCAGCTGGCACCAAGCACAAATGCCCCAAATCTCAGCCCAGAGCACAAACCCCGTGGGCTGCAGAGAGAAAAACAAGCAGGGTGGGACTGCCTGGGCTAAGCTGGGATGGGACAATGAACTGCAAGGTGCAAATGGAGCAGAGCTGATCCCAGGGACAGAGCCCGTGCCCCTCGTGCATTTTGGGGCCATTTTGGTTCATCTTGGGTGCAGCCCTGGCTGGGCTCTGGTGCTGCCCAAGGTGCAGCCATGGAGGAGATGCTGGGAATGAATCCCTGCTTTGTTCTGGAGCTCTGCCCAGCTCAGCCCAAGGCACCAATTCCATCCCATCACCTCCCACCATCCCAGGCTGCTCCAAGCCCTGTCCAGCCCAGCCTGGGACATTTGCAGGGATCAGGAACCCAGAACTCCCCTGGACAACTGTTGGAGATTTTTTCAGAAATGGCTTAGAAGGCAGCTGTGAGGAGCAGGTTCTCACAGCCTGTTTCTGTAAACAGCAGAGGTTCTCAGGTTATTTTTAATTACAAGTAAAAGTGACAAACATGAAGGCCTTGAGAACCTTGCATACCAGAGTTCTCAGGCAGCTTTCTCATAACAAGTGGATGTTCTATCTTTGACTGTTTTGGGAAAGCAAAAATAATTTTGAGAACCCAAATCTTGGTATTGGAAACATAAGGAGGAGTTGGTATGTTATCTCTGACCTATTGTGAGCTCAGATTTGGCAACATGCATGAAGTGAATTAACACTGTTATAAAAGGTGCCTGATTGATGAATAAAGTGGAGTCAGATGCTGATCAAGAAAGATGGGTCTCTCCCTCCATCTTCAATAGACAACTTTGGCAAACCCCACGTCACACTGACCTGGAATTGTCTGCTGACTTTGGGAAATAACATCAAATTCACAATCCCACGTTTATTTCCCAACTTCCAACGTGTGTCTGCATTTAGGGGTTTCTCACTGGCTGTACCCAAGCTCGGGGCAGCAAAAAGGAAGTCTGGGCTCACTGTGGCCTTTATGCAGAAGCACTTAGGGAAGGAATGAGCAAGGCACAGAAGCAGGGACTGTCACTGCTCTCAGGGCAGAGCTGCAGCGCTGGCTCAGGTCTGGGGCAGCCATTTCCCCTTGTCCTGTCACTGCTGCTGTTGATTCCTTCTCTCTCCATTTCATCCCATTGCAATCTCTATTACTTCACTCTTAATTAAAAGCCCTAAGTTTCCCTAAATTACTCTTCTTAGCCTTTTTCTTCCTTTCAACTCCACCACCCACTCATTCCCCTCACTGTATTTATCTGCAGGACCATTTAAAATCCATACATCCATCCCGGAGAACTGATCCACAAAGAGAATGAGGTTTCCTCTTCCATGTTTGCAGACTAGTCTAGAATTTGCACATCCTGAGCTTTGTGTCCCACTGGCTGCAGTTCCAGGCTCTGCTCCGTCCTGCCTGACCTGCAGGTCAGAGCAATTATCCCTCCAGCTTTCCATCAGGAACTGTTCTATAACATGGAATTATTCTGTATCTGTCAAACGCAGCAGAACCGTCATCAGCCCAATTTGAAACTTTAATATACAATATAATTCAATCAACCCCAAATTTCAAACCCGTTTTGATTGAATTTAAAAAAAAATCAGAGGAGCTATAACGAGTAGTTTATGTAAATTAAACAATTTTTCTGGATACATTCCTTCTGGCTTTAAAACCATTACATTAGGAATGAATTTGGCAAGATATACAGAAATATCAAATGCTTATTGAAATTAAGACATTTAAATACCAATGAATATTTAAACTACAAATGGTTCTTGGAATGCCAGAATAATGAAGTGTGGTTTCATATGGATTTTTCTGCAGTTAAAATGTATCATCTTCCAGCCTCTCAATCCTGGGGATTCTCAGGAATCCAGGAGTGCCTGAGTTCATGCTCTGATGTTTCCCTTAGATTTTTACAGATGGCTCTCCTTACCTGAACCCCCCTGGAAATAAAACTTACAGCAGCTTAATGATCACCAAAACCTACAAGTATTGTCTCATACAGGTTTAAAAGCTATTAATGAGGCAAAACATCCAGAAAAAATAATCCATAGAAAACCAGCTGGAAAACCAATCAGTTTGTACGATTTCAAATTAGTGGCGTTCAGCTATTTTAATCCCAATCCCAATTAATCTTTGTTTCAATAATTCCAAATTTCTATGGAAAGAATTCCAATGGAGATTAGGCTGTGCTGCCTATAAACCTTCCTTTATATGTCTTCATAAAATAAATATATATATAAATAAAAATATATCAAATTTATTTATATACATAAATATATTATTTAAAATATATTTAAATATATTTAATATATTTAAATATATTATAAATAATATTTATATATTTTATTTATGTATTTATTTATGTATTTTATTTATATATTTTATTTATAAATTTTATTAATAAATTTTATTTATATATATAAATAAAAATATATAAAATTTTATATGTATAAATATACATAAATATACTATTTAAAATATACTATTTAAAATATATTTAAATATATTTAATATATTTAAATTTATTATTATAAATAGTATTTATATATTTTATTTATATATTTTATTTATATATTTTATTTATATATTTTATTTATACAATTTATTTATATATATAAATAAAAATATATAAAATTTTTTATGTATAAAAAATGTATAAACCCTGCCTTTTATTGCATAGGAAGCGCTACAAGTCCTTCCACAGTTGGCTGCCAGGCATTACTTCATATTTTGGAATATTTGGGATTATTTCCCTGTTTTATTTGAATTACTGCTGCTTTGTGAAGCCAGGCTGGGCTGTGATGCCAACATTTACCTTCCAATGGAGGCTCAGGGTGGGATTGGCAGCGAGCAGGGACCTCAGGGGACACAAATATATATAAATAAAAATATATCAAATTTATTTATATACATAAATATACTATTTAAAATATATTTAAATATATTTAATATATTTAAATATATTATTATAAATAATATTTATATATTTTTATTTATGTATTTTATTTATGTATTTTATTTATAAATTTTATTTATATATATAAATAAAAATATATAAAATTTTTTATGTATAAAAAATGTATAAACCCTGCCTTTTATTGCATAGGAAGCGCTACAAGTCCTTCCACAGTTGGCTGCCAGGCATTCCTTCATATTTTGGAATATTTTGGATTATTTCCCTGTTTTATTTGAATTACTGCTGCTTTGTGAGGCCAGGCTGGGCTGTGATGCCAACATTTACCTTCCAATGGAGGCTCAGGGTGGGATTGGCAGCGAGCAGGGACCTCAGGGGACACAAAGAGCCAAGCCAAGGCAGAACCAAGCAGATGCCGTTTGTTACTCACACGAGCCCGGCTCTCGCTCCACACCTGCCGCCCGCGCTGCTGCTGCTCCCTCTGGATCCAGGGGTGGCACTGCAGGTGGGCACTGATGTCGCAGAAGGCGGTGCCATCCCCCGCACGCTCATCGTCCACCTTGAAGAGCCAGCGCTGCACCTCGGGGTGGTCCAGGAGCAGGCGGCCGAGGGCGCGGAGCAGCTGCAGGGCAGGGACACACAGCCCTTCACACTCCCAGTATTGCTCTGGGACATTTAGTAATGGTTATTAACGGTTATTAACGGTTATTAACGGTTATTAACGGTTATGCTCCTAAATACGGGCGGGAAATGGATTTCTAGGCAACCCTCAAAGCCTGACAGAAGGCTCACATAGTGGGATTTGATAGATGGAGTTTGCACCTTGGCCAAAGGAGCTTTAAGTTTCTATATATTGATTATTAAGATTATATACATTGATTATATTATTAGAATATATATAGATAATATAATATAACCTAATATATATATTATATTAGAATATATATATCTAATATATATTTTATATATATTTTAATATATATATAAAAAATATATTAGATAATATATACTATATTTTAGACGTTATATAATATTATTTATAGTTAATTATTTATTAAAATAAGTTTCTATACGTTAATTATTATAGTGACAATGCCAGCGATAAAGCCCTGTATATTATATTATGTTATATTATATTATGTTATATTATATTATATTATATTATATTAACACTATATTATATTATATTATATTATATTATATTATATTATATTATATTATATTATATTATATTATATTATATTATATTATATTATATTATATTATATTATATTATATTATATTAACACTATATTATATTATATTATATTATATTATATTATATTATATTATATTATATTAACACTATATTTCATATATTATTACTATTATATTGTAATTATTTATTAAAATAAGTTTCTATACAATAATTATTATAGTGACAATGCCAGTGATAAAGCCCTGTGTGATATATATAGTATATTTTATAAATATATTATACTATATAATATTATATTGACACTATATTTCATATATTATTACTACTATATTGTAATTATTTATTAAAATAAGTTTCTATAAATTGATATTATGCATCAATGTTATCAATATTATATATTTTATATATAAAATATATATTAGATAATATATACTATATTTTAGACATTATATAATATTATTGATAGTGTAACTATTTATTAAAATAAGTTTCTATACATTAATTATTATAGTGATAATGCCAGCAATAAAGCCCTGTATATTATACTATATTATGTTATATTATATTATATTGACACTATATTTCATATATTATTACTATTATATTGTAATTATTTATTAAAATAAGTTTCTATACATTGATATTATGTATCAATGTTATCAATATTATATATTTTATATATAAAATATATATTAGATAATATATACTATATTTTAGACATTATATAATATTATTTATAGTGTAATTATTTATTAAAATAAGTTTCCATACATTAATTATGATAGTGACAATGCCAGTGATAAAGCCCTGTGTGACATATATAGTATATTTTATAAATATATTATACTATATTATATTGACACTATATTTCATATATTAATATTATATTGTAATTATTTATTAAAATAAGTTTATATACATTAATTATTATAGTGACAATGCCAGTGATAAATCCCTGTGTGATATATATAGTATGATATGTTTTATAAATATATTATATTATACTATATTATATTATATTGACACTATATTTCATATATTATTACTATTATATTGTAATTATTTATTAAAATAAGTTTCTATACATTAATTATTATAGTGACAATGCCAGCGATAAAGCCCTGTGTATTATACTATATTATGTTATATTATATTATATTGACACTATATTTCATGTATTATTACTATTATATTGTAATTATTTATTAAAATAAGTTTCTATACATTGATATTATGTATCAATGTTATCAATATTATATATTTTATATATAAAATATTATATAATAGATAATATATCCTATATTTTAGACATTATATAATATTATTTATAGTGTAATTATTTATTAAAATAAGTTTCTATACATTAATTATTATAGTGACAATGCCAGCGATAAAGCCCTGTGTGATATATATAGTATGATATGTTTTATAAATATATTATATTATACTATATAATATTATATTGACACTATATTTCATATATTATTAATATTATATTGTAATTATTTATTAAAATAAGTTTCTATACATTGATATTATGTATCAATGTTATCAATATTATATATTTTATATATAAAATATTATATATTAGATAATATATACTATATTTTAGACATTATATAATATTATTTATAGTGTAACTATTTATTAAAATAAGTTTCCATACATTAATTATTATAGTGACAATGCCAGTGATAAAGCCCTGTGTGATATAAATAGTATATTTTATAAATATATTATACTATATTATATTGACACTATGTTTCATATATTATTACTATTATATTGTAATTATTTATTAAAATAAGTTTCTATACATTAATTATTATAGTGACAATGCCAGCGATAAAGCTCTGTGTGATATATATAGTATGATATATTTTATATATTATATTATATTATATTATATTATATTATATTATATTATATTATATTATATTATATTGACACTATATTACATATATTATTAATATTATATTGCAATTATTTATTAAAATAAGTTTTTATACATTGATTATTATAGTGACAACGCCAGTGATAAAGCCCTGTGTGATATATATAGCATGATATATTTTATATATAAAATATTATATATTATATCAGATACTATATACACTGTGTTTTATATATTGTTTAATTTTATATATATTATAATTATTTATTAAAATAAGTTTCTATTGAAACTTCTATTCTATTCTATTGAATATTATAGTGACAATGCCAGTGATAAAGCCCTGTGATATATATAGTATGATATATTTTATATATAAAATATTATATACTCTATTAGATAATATAGACACTATATTTTATATCTTATATAATATTATATATATTATAATTATTTATTAAAATAAGTTTCCATACATTAATTATTATAGTGACAACGCCAGTGATAAAGCCCTGTGTGATATATATAGCATGATATATTTTATATATAAAATATTATATATTATATCAGATACTATATACACTGTATTTTATATATTATATAATATTATATATATAATTATTTATTAAAATAAGTTTCTATTGAAACTTCTATTCTGTTCTATTGATTATTACAGTGACAATGCCAGGGATAAAGCCCTGTGTGATATATATAGTATGATATATTTTATAAATATATTATATTATACTTTATTATATTATACTATATTGACACTATATTTCATATATTATTAATATTATATTGTAATTATTTATTAAAATAAGTTTCTATACATTGATTATTATAGCGACAACGTCAGTGATAAAGCCCTGTGATATATATAGTATGATATATTTTATATATAAAATATTATATATCAGATACTATATACACTGTATTTTATATATTATATAATATTATATATATAATTATTTTTTAAAATAAGTTTCTATTGAAACTTCTATTTTATTCTACTGATTATTATAGTGACAATGCCAGTGATAAAGCCCTGTGACATATACATAGTATGATATATTTTGTATATAAAATATTATATACTCTATTAGATAATATAGACACTGTATTTTATATCTTTTATAATATTATAATTATTTATTAAAATAAGTTTCTATACATTGATTATTATAGTGACAATGTCAGTGATAAAGCCCTGTGATATATATAGTATTATATATTTATATATAAAATATTATATATTACTTTAGATAATATATACACTGTATTTTATATCTTATATAATATTATATATATTATAATTATTTATTAAAATAAGTTTCTAGACATTGATTATTATAGTGACAACGTCAGTGATAAAGCCCTGTGTGATATATATAGTATGATATATTTTATATATAAAATATTATATATTATATCAGATAATATATACAGTGTATTTTATATATTATTTAATATTATATATTATAATTATTTATTAAAATAAGTTTCTAGACATTGATTATTATAGTGACAACGTCAGTGATAAAGCCCTGTGACATATATATATAGTATGATATATTTTATATAAAAAATATTATATAATATATCAGATAATATATACACTGTATTTTATATTTTATATAATATTATATATATTATAATTCTTTATTAAAATAAGTTTCTAGACATTGATTATTATAGTGACAATGTCAGTGATAAATCCCTGTGTGATATATAGTATGATATATTTCTATATAAAATATTATATATTATATTAGATAATATATACACTGTATTTTTATATCTTATATAATATTATATATATTATAATTATTTATTAAAATAAGTTTCTAGACATTGATTATTTTAGTGACAACGTCAGTGATAAAGCCCTGTGTATTCACTGTGCACAGCAATCAATGAACAAAACCATCAAAGAAGATTTTTCTGTCCAAGAGAGAGGGGGAAATGTGGGAAATGGATTTGTAGGAAATTCTCAAAACCTGACAGAAGACACATGGTGGGCATCCACATGCAAAGCTTGAGCTAAGAAATGCTGATTTAGAAATGCCATGGAACATTGCTGAGGGAAATGGAACTAGAAACAAGGTTCAAAGGTTGGCCTTACAAATAAAACTAGATATTTTAGAGAAACAGAACTATGAAAGATGCATTGGGACCCATGAGGGGTAATTTTAGATAATTAGCTTTAAGGCATTTATAGCATGGTGTGGCTAAGGCTGATAGACCAAGAAACACTTAAATATAATTAGGAAATAGTTGGCTTCTGATTGCAATGGCATCAATTATAACATCTGTATTGTCTGAAAATGGAATAAAAGTTTAAAAACACCTCTCAGTTGCCATCTCTGGGTCAGGAAAGGGATAATCCAACAATAGGGGTTCATTCTCTCAGAGGTGCTTGTGCTGTCCCAGCTGTTTGGGTGTGGATTGAAAGCTGCCTTTAGGACATCCCTGTTTTCTGCACAGAGGAATTTGCTCCCAGGTGTTGTTTTTTGGTTTTGTCTGAGGTTCTGGATCACCAGGAGTGCTCCATAACCATTTGTGACAGGGAACAAGGTGGGATGGACGATGCTGTTTGCAAAAATGAGCCAGGGTAGCACCAGCCCAAGCAGCTGGGAATGGTGCTGGTGGAGAGGGCAGCCCATGGTTAGAAATGCACAGAGGAGGTACCAGGCAGGCTTTATAAAAATGCTAATTATTTATTTGTGTATGTACACAGATTTAAATGGCTTCCAAATGCCTTTTGCCCAGCTGGTGCAGGATGCAATTAGCTTCTTAGAAACTGCAAATGACTTTGAACCTGCTGAAAGTATTCTCAGATCTTGTTGCATTGGCTGGAGTCTTCTACGTTTTACAGAGTAATTTGAGGGATTTTTGTTTCTTTCTTTTTTTTAAAGATTGACCTAAAATACAATTACATGTGTTCCATTTGTGGCTTTTGAGAATCACATAAATGTGTCTTTCTTGAGGGCTCCCCCTACAGTAATGAAAAGGATCAATAATCCTGTAAGGACTGTACCAATCACAAAGAATTATGTGCTATCTTTAAGTGAAAATTGAATTGTGCTTTACCATGGTGTCACCTCACTTTGATTATTTAACCTAAAATGTCAATATTTCATACAAGCAAACAACAGAAGGAGAAATTCCATAACCCTGTAGGATGAACCAGAAGTATTGTTAAATAATTTACGTGAATCAAATAAATCAAACAGCTGTTTTGCAGGTCATTGATCATATATTTATTTCATCCACTGGAGAAGTAGCAATGGATTTGTGTAGCTTAGACTGTTCAGTGCTAAAGGTGATTAATAAAAACTAAAGCAATGTGAAAAGCCTCTTGAAGAAGCAGGAGCACCTACAAAAAACCTTAGCAATGATTATTTTCCTGGATGAGAAGTAACACCACCATAAAAATGTTGAGTTTTTTTAAAAATAAATATGTAAACATATCATTGTAAATTGCAAAATCAGCTTAGAGAATAAAATACTGAGGGACTGGCTGCAAAATAAACATGTAAAATGGAAATACAGAAGCCTCTTGTGCCTCGTAATTTCAGTTCAATAGGGTTTTGTTATTTTCCTACTGGTCATGCCAACAAGAGAGATGAATTTAGCAATGATAGGCTGCAAAGTAAAACTGCAGAGATGCTCAGTGGGAACAGGCTCATTGAAGGGAGATTTCTTCCCCTTAGAATAAGGATTTTTGGAAAATGTGCCTCTTCATTCACTGGTCAAATGGATTCATTTCATGACTTCACCAGCACAAACTGTCTCAAATATTGGACCAAACACTTTCATATCCTCAAGCCCATGAAGAGCCCCAGAGTAATTGTGTTCCTGCCTGCCTTGGGCACAAACTGCATTTAATTGAGCCAAGAAAGGACCCAACCTCAGCCAAGACTCGATCAAATATATATATATATATATATATAACTCGATATATATATATATATATATAACTCGATATATATATATATATCTCGATATATATATATATATCGATATATATATATATATATATCTATATCTATATCTATATATATATATATCTCGATCAAACCCACGAGGGTTTGGGAGTTACTAATGGGAAAATAGCTGGGAGTTACTATTAAAAAATAACCCAGCATCCAGAAAAAAAACCTGCTATGACTGTCAAAGTTCAGTTAGAAAAGAAAAATAAACAGCAAAATCCCTAAATGTGCCACAAAATTTGCTAAAAATCAAATCCCAGCCAAGAGGTTGGGTTGGCTCCAAGCAAAGCCCCTAAATGTGCCACAAAGTTTGCTAAAAACCAAACCCCATCCAAGGCACTGTAGTTAAATATTTGCAATATAAAACTTGATGAGGGTTTCATCAGTGGGATGCCCCAATTGCTCACCTGCTCCCTGCTGTGGATGTCCCCCTCCCCAGGAGGGGTTGGCACTCCAGCACTGGCAAAGATTCTCTTGGTGCCAGACTTGGTGCTGCAGAGCTGAGCCACCGCTGGCCCCGAGCCCAGCAGGGGCACCTGCAGCTGGTCAGCCACAGCCAGCTCATCCAGGTGGGGAACTCCCCCTACCATGTAGGCATCCCTGCCCTGGAGCAGCCCCTGCAGCCTCTGCAGTGTCCTGGGGCTGTACTTGAGCACCGTGGCCAGGCACATGTGGTGCTCCTGCAAAAAGAGAACATTTATTCTTCGTTTATTCTTAGGAAAAGTGGGTTTTTTTTGTTGGTTTTTTTTCCCCCTCCCCCTAATTCCTAATGTTGCCCACAATAAATACATTATTAATAGCAGGCTGGGTTATGACCTATCCTGTAGCTTAGCAGTTTAAATTGATAAAAGCTGTTGGGGTGAGGCTCCATAATCGTGCACATCTTTAGTGGGCTGGAAATGGCCTCGTTGGGAATAGAACTAATTACTACACATCTGTATTTATTTGATCCGTGTGGAATTATCCTTCTGTCAGGCACAGAGGCTGCTGGCCTTTGGATAATAGTGATTCATCTCAGCAACACTCCTGGCATGGTTTAACTCCAGAGCTCCTCAAAATCAATAAAAAAATGAAGATTCCCCCCTCCCTATAGCAGGGAATGTATTTCACATACAGTTCAGGGTATTTGAAGTGATTCTCTGAGAATAAAACACTTTGATTTACAAAAGCTTTCAGTGCTTACATTAAATTACTGGGGATGCACATTTCCATTTCACAGGAGCTCTGACTGCTGATCTAAAGGAGCACTTAAGGAAAGGGGAGCAGTTTTGCAGTAGGTTGTTTTTTGCTTAAAACACAAAGGTACCAAGTTTTTTGAAGGAATTTTTCATTTCTTCCCAAAAAAAAAAAATCTATTGCTGAACAAGCAGCTCATGACATACCCTACAAACTGAATTTAATTAAGAATATCAGTCATGGCAGGTGAAACCTCAGAAATGTTTTAAACAACATATATCCCATGCATATATTCCAATTATTTTCCCAAAAAATTACTGACGATGAGATGGGGATAGAGAAATCCACTGCAATAAACTGTCATTAACAAATCATAATCCCAACAAGGAGAAAATCATCTTCCTATTGAGATTTCATCTCATTTAGGCCTCATGAATTTTCAGGATAATGTAAATCCTGGATTTGCCAGGGATTTCCAGCACTGAAGGACACAGAGTATTTTCCTCCCAAGTCCTGGATGTTCATTGCCAGGGACTGAAGCAGAAATCCTGATTTCATTGCTTGGGTAGGGAGGATGGTGCTGGAAAGGAACACAAGGAATCTCCTTGGTGCTTCCTCACACCAAACCCAGCCCCACAAGTGCCCAGATCTCTCTGGGAAGGAGTTGGGCACCCTGCAAGGACAGCAGCAATGGCACAATCCCCAAAGCTCCAGCAGAAAAAGAGAATTTTCAGATGAAGTTTCAGGTGAAAAGAACAGCAAACAAATCACCTGGAGCCCTTTTGCTTGGGTCAGTTTTAAAGCCAAGCCCTGCTCCATGGATGGATTCCCTGGTGCCAGCAGGGCCTGGCCCAGCCCAGAGCTCGGCCTGCAGGAGCAGGATCCATTCCCAGCCTGGGGCTGTGGGGAGGATCTGCTTTGTGCCCCTCCATAATGGATTTTACAGCTAATTAAGGAGGTCAGGCTGTAAAAGCTGCTTCATTCCTGCTTTTTGGGAGTGCTAGAGCAGACAGTGTATATGGAAGTGGGAGGGAGAGCAGAACTGAGGGATTCCAGCAGGAACAGGGGATATGGGATTAACCAAAGTTCTTGGCTCTCAAACCTGTTGATTTTTGTTTTGTTTTCAGCTGCCCAAGATCCCAGACCTGCCCTTGGCATCGGGATCACCAGGAGAGCAAAGCTGCCTTCAGCTGGGCACACCTCAAGGGCAGGATCAGGCCCAGCTCTGCCTTTTCCACACATTTTCCAGAGCAGGGCTGATTTGTGCCTCTGGAATTGCTAAAAGGAGCCCTCTGAAGTGGCCTTCCAGCCACAATTTCATTGATTGGGAATAAATTTTGATCCATTAGGTGCAATAAAAGCTTTCTATTCAATAACCCAGGAGAAAGATCCTTTATAATAACTTATAAAGCTCAAACCCTTACACAGCCCAAATTGGCACTGAAGCCAAAGGATGACCAGGAGCAGTTCTGAGCAGGTTCCTCTCCACACAGAGAATGTATTCATTAAAAATATTAATTATTATATAGTAAAGAACACATGTTAAATGAAAACAAGGTGGGTTTTGCACATTAACTGGTGCATGGCACCAAAGAGCCATGGTTACCTCAACCTGCTTCACCTAAATCTGGTGTTGCCCATTCTCCTGACAGATCTTGGCATTAAATCATAATTGGAAGTTATTATTGGAGAAATAATCCAGAGAAAAACCCTGCAATGACTGTCAAAGTGCAACTTAAAAAGAAAAAATAGCAAAACCAGCAGCAAGGCTTCAAGTAAAGCCCCTAAATGTGCCACAAAGTTTGATAACAACCTAATCCCAGCCAAGACACTGTGCGTTTCATATTTAAATTAGAATATAAATACTATTTAAATTAGAATATAAATTTTAGAATATAAAACTATTGTTCACTGTGAAGTGCCCACTGCACTGCAACATTTTCAGAAACACTGGACACACTGTACATTAATTAGAACATATTTTAGCACATGGATTTAAATCTGACTTGACAGGTTTGGAACTAATATTTCGCTATTATTAATTGTTATTCTGGAACTATCACTTTTGTATTATTGGAGCTCATATTTATGTATTGTTCTGACCTGTTTGAAACTCAGATTTCTGTATTATTACCTAACTTTGTTTAAGCCTTGTTCTTTAAGGAGCTCTGCACTGGATTTAGTTGCAAGAGCCACTGCAAACACAGCAATGATTGAGTGCTGGGCTAGCCAGAGATAAAATTTGAGCAATAAGAATGTTTTATTGCTATGATTTGCTTAGAGATATAAATCTATCAAGTTCCCAGTCCCAAGCACGGAGTCAGAAGGGACAAGAACCTACAAATAGCCAATCTAGGACTATCTCAAGCAAGTCTATAAAGCTAAACCAGGATATTTATTTCCAATGCTCTAACTAGTAGTCTAATCAGTAAAGCCCTTAAACTTGCAATAATATTTCACTGATGTGTACCAGAGCGTTGCAAGTTATAAAATTTCCAATTTAATTTTACTGCATCCCTCAAGCTGTAGTAATTAGAAGACAAACTCACAGGGAAGCTGTTTATGGCTTCAGGGGTGAGAATTGTGAACCTGTCCTGCAGGTCAGCCGTGTCCTCAGGGCTCCCAGATCTAACAGCTGCCTGCAGACCCAGGAGTTTATTGTAGTACTGCAGTAACTCCTCACTCAGAGCAAGGGGGCAGATGTAGATGACGTCCACGTTGGCATCTGAAACAAAGGGGCACAGTGCTCACTGCTGGGACGAGGGTGCCACGCTCCCAACAGCAGTGCCAGCACCCCCACCCTCTGCTCACCAACAGCCCTCCCCCAAATGCACTGCAAATGGAGAAAAATGGGGCTTCACTCCCAAACCTGAGGGCTGTTTGCTGTGCTCCAGCATGTCTCTGCAGGCAGGGCAGTGACCCAGAGGAAGAGCTGCTTCCTGGGATTCAGTCTGCACAACATATTGGGGCAGGCTTTGGGAAGTGGTGCAGGGGGATTTGTGAGCCCCGCTCCCATTAACATCAATGGGAATTGAACTGCTTGGAAAATATATCCCATTAATGCCAGTAAATTATAAAACTGAGCCATTCAGTTGAGAAAGCTGAGGAAATTGCAATTTTCTACGCTGCCTGGATTTTCCATGGGCTGTTCCTGCTCCTGTGCTGCCCACACAAAAGCTCAGGGTGGGGTGTCATTAATAACCATTGCTGGCAGGGCAGTGTGCAGGGCAGCACGGTGGGGAAATCTGCTTTTCCTCGTGGAAAACAGCTTGGGCTGAAGGGCTGTGTCCACACTGAAGGGAAATCTGTACCACAGGCAGCTTGGGAAAATTGTAACCACTCTGCTCTGCTACAATATTAATGGCAATAGATGAGCTAATGAATTAATGGGCCTTGAGGCACCGATAGGCAAAGAGCACTCCAAGATTTTGATCCAAATCAGTGGGAAGTCTTGCATTGTTTCATTGTGCCAGGGATAACTGCTATTGCATGGAAGGGCTGCACACAGCAAGGCCTGGACAAGGAAACCCTGAGCCAAATGCTGGACAGTGAATGAGCGATCCCATAGCTTGGCTTTGTTTTGCCAGAGCTGCAGGGAAAGAATGCACATTTAAAAAGTGAGGCCAGGACTCACCTGAGGCACTGCAGTGCCACAGAGCCCACAAGCAGAGCATTTGTATAATTATTTACCAGATCACTTTTAAAAATAACTAATGGAAGAGTTCAGCACCATTCACCAGTCAATACTGACAATTTGAGTGATTTTGGGGAATACAAAGCTGCAGCACATTTTACTGCTGTGGCACTGCCCTACAGAGAGAGATAAAGTCTCCTCAGGACACAGGGGCTCCAGGGACACCTTAACTCACAGAAGATCACAAACAGCAAGGAAATCCTCTGCTTTTCCAAAGAAAAACCAAACCAAAATGGAAAATCTCAGCGCTCCTCTGCCAGGCACAGGTGAAGCACATGACCCAGCCCATAATTTAGTCAATAGTTCACTAGTTTGTATCTTCCTTGCAGTCTATTTTACAGCAGAACCAATTTTCATGTTCAGAAATCAGAAATAAATGTTTAATGTGTGACTTTGTCCCTTTAAGTTTCTATCATTTAAGAGCAAAAAAATCCACAGTAAAAAAATAAATAAAAAACCAGTGCAGTGGAAAAAAAACAAGTATTAGTGCCTAGATAATATATAAAGGCAATTACATTATTATTTTAGGCAACTGTAAATTTCTGGATGTAATATATTTTTGTTCCAAACTTACTAAATGGCATTTATAAAATAATCATGATCCTGCAATATACATGAATCATGTAAAATATGTCATTCCAGGGAGCCAATGCAGTTGGTCACTGCTAACTAATATCCTTCCCTGCTTTGCTTAAAAGAAGCCTGCCAGGAAAAAAACCTCAAACTTTTAAATAGATGCCTTTTGTCTCATTTTCTGATTTAAAAGGAAAAAAAAAAAAAAGGTTTAAATAAGGGCTTGCTCTTTTGCAGCACATCTTTGTGTCTCCCTCATTTTGGGAGCCCTGAACACTCTGTGGGGCTGAGCAGCTCGCAGGAGGAGCTGCTCCACCTCAGCACAGAGGGGCAAAAACATCCATATTTTTTATGGATAACATGGCCAGAAATGCCACAATTCCTTCTCAGCTTCTCCCTGCTCTATATTTAATATTAATAATTAAAAAAAAAAGTCCTTGTGCTGTTTTCTTTCAGTGGCAGCTGGGGGAATAATCAGAGAACAGGAGCTATCACATACCCAGGATGTCAGAGCCTGTGCTCTATATTTGATATTAATAATAATAATTTTTGAAAGTGTTTGTGCTGTTTCCTTTCAGTGCCAGCTGTGGGAATAACCAGAGAGCAGGAGCTGATCACATAGCCAGGATGTCACAGAGCCTGTGCTCCATATTTAATATTAATATTAATAATTTTAAAAAGTGTTTGTGCATTTTCTTTCAGTGCTGTGGGAATAACCGGAGAGCAGGAGCTATCACATACCCAGGATGTCACAGAGCCTCCCCATCTGCAGGTTCTGCTGCACAGCAAGGTCAGGGATGTGCTCACGGATGTGCTGGGAATACCCTGGAAAACAAGGAAAGCCCCCCTCAAACTGCAGTCAGAAAAACCCTGGGACACATTTGGGGGGGGAAAAATCAAAAAAAGCTGAAAAAAATCCCTTATTTCAAAAATCTCACAGCACTCATTGCAGCATTTCTCTGAATTTACTTTTATTACTGATGTAACCTCACATTTTTCTGTCATTTAAATACAGACCTGAATGTTCCAGCCCTACAGAGTTTTCTCATTTAACCATGCAGACCATTTTGCTGGGAGTCTTTCATGTTGCTGGATAATTTTTTTTTTTTTTTTGTAAACACTGGAGAAAAAAAATAAAAAAAAATGACACCATCATTAAGCAAGAATCCTGGTAATTTTGTCCTTCACACAGATAAAAGGCACCCAAGGCACTTCATTAAGGAGATGTCTCAGTGCTACCTGCTCACTTTGTTGCAGAGGAAAGGGGAGTGACAGCCTGTCTGAGCCTGGATTATCTCTTTGCAGGTCACAATTCCAGCTGATTCCCTGCTCACGTTCAAAAACACCGCAGGAAACCACAGCAGCACTGTAACTATAATGTTCTGAAGGCTGTAATTTTCAAATTGGTGGAATTCCAAAGGAATTGTGGTGCCTGTGCAAACAGCCACAGCTCCACTGGCAAGCGCCAGCAGGGATATTCATTGGTTAATCCATCAGGATTAATCCCAGTTTTCAGGGTTTGCCATAAAAACTTGACTGATTCAGGAACGAGATCCTTACATTTCCATCTATCTGCACATGGAAAATTATCACAAACTCAGGGAAAGCTTAATTTGGCTAAAATCTGCTCAGTTATTTCAGTGCTTTCATGTAGAGAACAGCAAAGTGGATATTTCAGCCTAATTACAAAGACAATTACTACAAGTGATCAGCATTCTAAGGTGCTGTGGCAATTGCACACAGAACATGAGAAAATACAGAGAAATTTAAATTACCAGTTTAATTTTTGGTCATTTCTTACCAAACTTACATTACAGTCAGTACAGTGGTACCAGGCACTAGGAGAACTCATCTAAGTAAAATATATTGATTTTAGTTTTTTACTCCTCTGGTATTAAGCTACAGTAATTAGAAAAAAGCTTGCTCAGAGTATTTAAACTTTAGTCTCAAGGCTTCATTTTGTTCTCCCACCCAATTTTAAGGCACTAGAAATGCTGCCTAATATTTTCAAACCATTTAAAAGTTAGCCTGAGAATGCAGTAATTTCCTTACCCTGAAAACATTGGGTTTTAAGAATGGAGCAAAAAAATAACATGCTACTATCACTTGGAAAGCCAGGAATTATTTGAAAGCGATAACAAAGTGGCAATTAAATAAGTTAAAATCTGCATTTTGCTCAGGCTCTGCAGATGCAGTGCTTTGCACAGGGAGGTTAATAAACCAGATTAAGGGACAATGTATTAACTTGCACTGGCATGACCCCATTAGATTAATGAGGAATATTCACTGCTGGTGAATCCTCACCCTCCCAACTGGGCAGGATCAACCACATCCCTCCTGACCCACCCTGAGCATTCCCAACTCCACAACTGGACACCTGAGAAATCTCATTCAAGGGTTAATATTCCTTTTCTTCCAGTTTGAACAAACCCCAGGCCAAATAAATGCAATATTTGGTGATCACAGCCTCATGTTCCAGTGCAGCTGTACATGGAACAGCTCCTGGACAAGGAACTGTTCTGGTTCCTGGACAAGAAATTCCAAATGGTGCCTGGAATTTGGGATGTGGACAAAGGAACACTTGGGGATGGGACTGGGCTTGGCATTCCTGACTCCAAAGTGCAGGAGCAGTGCTAAAATAAGAGGAATTAATTCCCCTTCCAACCTCAGCCCTTTAATGATCCTTTAATTGATATTTCCTTAATAAATTCTGCTCATCTCCAAGTGGCTTCTCCCAGCAAAGAATCCTCAAAGGTTCCTTGGAGAACAGGAGGAGCAGAGGGGGACAGGACAAAGTTCTTGGGCAGGATGTGAAGGAGGAAAAGGAGCTGGGATCACTCACCTGCAGCTCCCCAGGACCTGGGACAGCTCTAGGAAACAACAGCCAAGGTTTCATCAATAAAACTGAATTTCTCTCTCTGTGCTTGGCGCACATTTGTGGCAGTAAATCTGATTTAAAGGTTCAAATTCATTTCTCCTCACTCTGCCTTGACCATTGGATTCTGCTTTGTATTTTTAGCTATCCTAGAAATCCCAAGTTTTTCTCTGGGTGAAATAAAAGGAACCATTTGCTCCTCCCAGCAGTACAATTCAAGCCCTTCCTTTTCCTGGATTCTTTCCTTTATATATATATTATCCTTTTATCCTGTTATATATATATATAATCCTTTTCCTGAATATTTCCAGAGACTTGACATGAATCTGAAACTGTTGTGAAATGAGAAATTCACCTTCCTGCCTCCATCACCATTCCTTGGAATTCCACCTGCAAGGGAAGGAAAATCAGACTCTGATTTGTCCCAAATGCTGAAATCAAGGACACTGAGCAGAGAATTTCAGGTTTTCTTTCTGATTTACAAAACTGAACAGAGAAATCACTGAATATCATCAAACTTTGATATGTTCTTGTTAATCTGCTCTGTCCTAAGTTTTGTAGCTTAAAAAAATTTTTTATGGTTGCAAAAGGCAGCAAAAAGTAAAAATACTGCTGAAATCAGCTGGCATTTCACATATTTAGTCCTTTTTGATGGAGCCAAATGTTTGCTGTTTAAATTTTCCAGCTTCCTCTAAGTCTACTCCAATAATTCTTAATTTTAAATTATCAAATGTGCAGGAGCAGAATAATTAAACATTAAAAATTTTTATTGC